>NW_028270159.1:19454215-19578094 GCF_037043375.1 Chiloscyllium plagiosum
AATTCCATCTGCCACCTTTCTGCCCAGCTCTGCAGCTTCTCTATATCCTGCTGTAACCTGCCACATGCTTCTCACTGTCAACAACTCCTCCGACTTTCGTATCATCCGCAAACTTGCTCACCCAACCTTCTAACCCCTCTTCCAGGTCATTTATAAAAATGACACACAGCAATGGTCCCAAAACAGATCCTTGCGGAACACCGCTAGTGACGGCACTCCATGAAGAAACTTTGCCATCAACTACTACCCTCTGTCTTCTTCATCCAGCCAATTCCTAATCCAAACCTCCCACTCACCCTCAATGCCATATCTCCGTATTTTCTGCAGTAGCCTACCATGGGGAACCTTATCAAACGCCTTACTAAAATCCATATATACCACATCTACCGCTTTCCCCTCATCAACCTCCTTCGTCACTTTTCAAAGAATTCAATAAGGTTTGTGAGGCACGACCTGCCCTTCACAAAACCATGCTGACTATCCTTGATCACATTATTCCTATCCAGATGTGCATAAATCCTATCCCTTACAATTCTCTCTAAGACTTTGCCCACAACAGAAGTGAGACTCACGCGCCTATAGTTACTAGGGCTATCCCTACTCCCCTTTTTGAACAAGGGAACCACATTTGCTATCCTCCAGTCTTCTGGGACTACTCCTGTAGACAAAGAGGACATAAAAATCAAGGCCAATGGCTCTGCAATCTCCTCCCTTGCTTCCCAGAGAATCCTAGGATAAATGCCATCAGGCCCAGGGGACTTATCTATTTTCACCTTTTCCAGGATTTCCAACACCTCTTCTCTACATACCTCAAAGCCATCCATTCTACTTATTTGTGCCTCAGTATTCTCATCGACAACAATGCCCTGTTCCTGAGTGAATACTGAAGAAAAGTATTCATTCAGTGTCTCCCCAATCTCTTCCGCCTCCACACGCAACTTCCCCCTACTATCCTTGACTGGACCTATTCCTACCCTAGTCATTCTTTTATTCCTAACATACCTATAGAAAGCCTTAGGGTTTTCCCTAATCCTATCTACTAAGGACCTTTCATGTCCCCTCCTTGCTGCTTTTAGCTCTCTCTTCAGGTCCTTCCTGGCTACCCTATAACTCTCAATCGCCCCAATTGAACCTTCACGTCTCATCTTGAGATAGGCCGCCCTCTTCCATTTAACAAGGGATTCCAATTCCTTATTAAACCACGGCTCCCTCGCACGACCCTTTCCTTCCTGCCTGACAGGTACATAATTATCAAGGACACTCAATAGTTGCCCCTTGAACAATAGTTGTGAAATTTTTTTCTAATTCAGTACTGGATGTTGGGTAAGCAGAATGAAAGGCTAAAAGCATGGCAGGTTAGAATGATGCAGAGTTCTGCATGGCTTGCTTAGATGTGGAAATATACAGGTTTTTTGATTTTGAGGACCATTATCTAAATGAAAAACAGACCAAGATTGAACTTTGGGGCACTGGTAACAATGGTTTGGGAACAAGTCTGGTCTCTGAATTTAGTTTGAAAATTTTATACAGAAAATCCATTTTCTTGTGTTTACCATTGATGGTTCAGTTGTGAATTTAGCTTCATTATTGATAGCAAATCTTTCACTTGCTAGTTTCTCTTACAATGAGCAATTGCTGGCAGCATGTTTTAAAACTTGCATTTTGCATTCAGTTCAGTGTGAATTTGGTGAGTCTAAAATAACATTTGAAACTTTGTTTTGCAACACATTCAATCTTCCAAGCAGTACTTAGTATTCATATTAAAGGCCTGTTTTGCTAGTTAATTTTTTAACAAATTCTTGTGCAGTCAGGTTCCAAACGTGTGTACTTGAAGTATTTAAACCTTTTTTTATAAAATTTGAAAATGTATTGTGCACAAAGCGCTGAAATGAAATGTATCTTTCATGTCTATTAATCAGTATTAAACTGGTTTTAAGGTATCAAGATATTACTGTGGTGTACTGATGTAATCTGGATTAAAGATTATTTGGAATTACCGATTGGCTGGGGTATACAAAGTTTTTTTTTTAAAAAAACACAACACCAGGTTATAGTCCAACAGGTTTATTTGGAAGCACTAGCTTTCAGAGTGCTGCTTCTTTAAATGGTTGTGGACTATAAGGTTGTAAGACACAAAATTTATAACAAGTTTAGTGTGATGCAGCTGAAATTACATATTGGAAAAAGACCTGGATTGTTTGCCATGTCTCATCTTTTAAAATGACCATGTTGGTTTCATTCTAAATCCCAGGATCTTTTTTAAAGTTACATTCTCAAGTGAATTTTAATGATAGAAGCCATGTCAGTTCAGATAATGCATTGAAGGTAAGATGCCCTGTGTGAGGCTCTGTGCCCCAATGTTCAGACTGATTTTTATTTCTTTAAAAAAAATGGATTTACAGAATCTTGCTTGGACTCATGAGTTTTTGAGCGAAATAAAATGTAATTCTGAAAGTACAAAATCACCCCACAAACCTGTTTTGGGAGCTGGGGGGGACAGATGTGAGATTCTAAGGTGTGTGGTGCAGTGGTAGTGTGACATGAACCAAAGGTCCCAGCTGAGGCCATTTCCATGTGTACCAAACTTGGCTATTAGCCTCTGCTTGGCCACTTTTTGTTGCCACTCCCAAAGTCCTTTTTGTTTTTGGGAGGATGGTCACCTGAAGGTGTGAGGTGGAGTATCCTGGACTGCTGAAGTGTTCTCTGATTTGGGAGGGTGACAGTCCTGTCTGTGCGGTATCCATTCATCCAATGCTGAAGTCTCTGCTCAGTCTCGCCAATGTACCATGCCTCAGGGCATCCTGGCCTGCACCATATGAAATAGGTAATGTTGGCAGAGTTGCAGGAGTACCTGCCATGTACATTGTGGGTAGTTAATAAAGGACAAGTTGCGTTAGTAACTTTTTTTGTTCCAATCAAAAATGAAAGGAGAAAACAACAGTTGCAGAAGTGGTTTGTTGCAATGGTCAACTGAGTTTTTTTTTGGTTTTTCCTTTTATTTTGCAAAATGTTCTTTTGGGCTTGAGAATCTCCCCTTTTTTTTTAGTTTTAAGGAGACCCAATTTCCTACTAATGCAGTTTTACCTGAGAAGCAGTGCCTTTTTATTACCTGCTCAAAATACAAATAAATGTAGAAATAGTAAAGCAGGGAATCTTTATCACTAGTGTGTTTGTTTTTGGGCTATGTGCTGTGATTTGACCTTTCTTTTGGATGGTGTAAGTAAATGTACTGTCACTACCAATTTCAGGCTATAACAAATAGCAATTTACATCAAAAGTATGTTATGGACACAACCAAACCCACCCTAATCATATCAGGGAGATATCCTCGACCTTGCACTTAACTTTTATATAAAAAGGAATGATGCTGTGTTATAGATGTAATTTGGTTACACTACTTAACTTTAAGCAAAGCATATTTAAACTGTAGGGTAAGATTAAAGTATGAACTAAAAGAATTGTAACTTTAATTCTATTGGAAAAGCTGAACAGGAATATTAGATTATTTAACTACTAAACAGCAACTGTTCAAATACAGTAACCTCCCATAACATACCCTTAGCAAAGACATACTTAGAATCGCATGGGAGACAAGTTATTTTACTAACAAGAAATCTCCAGCTTTTTGTTGTGGTTGAGGGAGATGTAACCACAGCTTCCACATCCACCTTCCAAACCCCAGCAACTAAAAGTTAATCTAAAACCCTGGTTCTGAGGAAGCCTGACTCTGCCCATTTATGCTGCTTCTAATGTTCTAACTTTGTATATATTTGGAAAAAAAACCAAGGCCTCACAAGCTGTTTACTTTATTGACTTCATATAGATAGCTTTACACCTATGGCTCAAAACCTCTTTTCAAAAAAATGGACAAAATACACGTCCCCTGAAAGCCAACGTTTTGTCACATCTTCCCCGCCCATTTTTTAAAAGACCCATCAATTTTCAAAGATGGCTTTATTTATAAACATCTTTAGTTTTACGCTGTTAATATAATTCAATACATGTACATTATAATGACTTTAAGAACACACCTATTCAATACTGCACTCTATTTCAGTCAATTTCTTCCGCCATTGTCATTCCTTTTGAAGGAAAACAGTGTCAGCAATTACATTCACTTGACCTGCCACATGTGCAATTTTTCAAATTTAAATGTGTAACAATAAACTCTATCTAAACAATCTGGTATTTTTATCCTTTAAGTTTTTTTCTAAAAATGTGAAGGGATTATGATCAGTATATACAATTGTCTCAGACACGTGACTGGCAATATTTAAATGTTGAATCTTGCAATGCCACATCAAGCTCATTGTGGAATATTTCTGTTGATGGTCATTCATTTTTTTTTTCTGGAAGAATACCCGAGGTATATTTCTAGCTTATGTTGGAAGTGTACAACACTAACACTCTCATCATTCGCAGTGATAGCTATATTGAATAACTTGCAGTTAGATGTGGCTAACACTGGGACAGTGGTTAACACACCTTTTCAGGCCTTCTGACATTCCTCTGTCCACTGAAATTTGCTGCCCTACTTCAAGTCAGTCAGGGAGCAACCATGCTGCTAAAATTTGGTATCAAATTTTTGATTAAAAACCAGTCAGTCCTAGAAATCATAGTATTTCCCTCTTCTTCAATTTGGTATGGCAAACTCCCGAATAATGTTTTTTTGTTTTCACATCCTGTGGACTGTCTATCCATGTCCAAAGAAATGGCCTAGGAACATGACTTGACTTGAGCTTTTGAGAACTAACTCTTAGCCAGGTTTATTACTAAGCCTGCCTTCTGAAGTTGATCTAACAATTCCAAAAGAGGCTCCAAATGTTTCTCTTGTGTGACAAAGTAACTACACCCCACAATTGGGTAATCCTGAAATAGCTTGAAAATACATCTCTTAAAGCCATAGTATCGTCTCAACTGGTTGCACACTTTACTATTCTCCTTTTTTTTTAAAATTTAAAATGTCAAAGCAAAATTCTTCTCTTAAAACAGCCCTGAAATCATCTGATCTTTGAAATATAACATTACTTATGGCAACAAGCTATTAAAGCCTTTTTCTTTAGCCCTATATCTTTATCGCCTTTTGACTGACTATTGGTATAATTGCATAGGAATGCTTCTCAAAGTCTTTCAGTATCCTTTTAGAAGATATTTCTGGCCTTCTTTCCTCTCTACAGGAGTGTATCCTGGTCTTTGTGTTGTCAATAACATTGGATGCTTAATGTTATCTCAGGCCTGCTTGTGGTCAGCTGACATGTTTAAGCTCACTAATCAAATAGAATAATATTGAGATAGAAATACACCAAAGCATTCTTTTGTAGAATTAGTGCCTCTGATGACACTTCATTTCCTTTTCAGAATCTAATTTTATCACTTTTTTCTACTGTGGGAAGCAAGAAAGCATTTAATAAATCCTGCATGGAGAAAGATGTTTCGAGTGCCTCAGTGGTAATGGCAACTCAATAAAAGTTTAGTGGTGTTTTAGTTCTCCAACTTACTGCTGAATCTCTTGGGCTTTAAAGTAGCCAACACTGACCTTAAAGTATAAATGTTGGAAAATGCACAAGACCATTGAACCTCTGCTCCGATTCCACTTTTTCCCACTGATTCTAAGTTGATGAGGATGTGGTTGGGGATTGGGATTAGATGTGGTGGCAAATCTATCACAATCACAAAACACTCGTTTGAAATTTAAAATATTCATTACTGAAGTTTCAGTTTCAGAAAATACACATTCAAAGGTTTGTTTCCATGATCTTGTTTAATTTAAGGCTGAAGTTAACAATTTTTGAGTAATTTCCTCCTATTTGACTTTTTTGCTTTTGCATGGAAAAGAAGCAACCTTCCATGAAGTTGTACTGCAGGCATGAATCTTAGTTTCTAGTGAGAACCAACCTACTTCATTCATGTTTGACAAAACTTCATTTAAAATTATAGACTTCATTAGAAGTTTTAGAACTTGTGCTAACTTGTGTTTATAGTTTTTGTTTTTGCAAAGATTAGCTAAAAATGTTAAATTTTCTAAAGCAGCTACTAATGTTCTTATGATAAGGTTGCTTATTTGCTGGCAATTCTGCATATTAATGGCATGGATTATGCTGTCACACGAAAAATGTGTCCAACCTTTCCATAATTCTAGTATTGGCTGTGTTAAAGGAGGATTCTTGCCTAGCCTCTGCCATTCCCCATTCCACTGCTCTAACCTCCTCCCCCCCGCCCCCCCCCCCCCCCCCCCCCACCTCTAAATGCAATAATGAGAGTTTCCCTTGTCTTCACCTACCACCCCATCAGTCTTCCCATCCAGTACATCATCCTTAAACACTACTTTCTTAACTCCAACTAGACCCCACAAGTAAGAACATCTTCCCTTCCCCACCCCTCTCTCAACTTCTACAGGGACTGTTCCCTTTGCAATACATACCCTTCAATTGTGCTATCTTCCGAAATCCTGATGAAGGGCTTATGCCCAATACATCAATTCTCTTGCTTCTCTGCCTGACCTGCTTTGCTTTACCGGCACCACGCTCTGTACTCCAATGAGAAAAGCCTTAGCTCCCTCAACCTTGAAAATTAATGGACAGTTGGCCCAGATGTACTGGGTTCCATTTAATCGGCATTTGATATGGCAAATCACTGATACGCACAATGGGTTATTCACTGCAATGCTCTAGATGAATGCATTTTAGAAGTGGCAGTACTCTTCTGACACCCGGTAGTAGCCAATGCAAAATGTGTCACTGCTACTGACATTGCAAAATCCAGACAAATTAATTTTGAACTATAAAATCCATATATAGAGTTAAGACTCTTTTTGATGTACTTAATGTTGAAGGCTTACAGTTGGCAGAGACTATGCTTCCATCTCATGAGACTGAGCCTGTTTCAAATGCATATCCTAAAGCTGAAATACATTAATGCTGATTTTAATTTTTTTTCATCATGTGTTTTGTTTGACCAAGATTGTTGGGAAAATCTGTGGATCAAATGCAATGTTATATTGACCTTTTTAGAATTCATTTTTGGTAAAGGTTTTAAAATGGAGTGGTTTCAGCCCTTGAGCATTTTCTAATTTAGCCTTTCTGATAATAAAGAACTTTTTGAAATCTCATATTGCCTTTGTTTCAAAGTTCTGAAAAGTTAGTATAGAAAAATATGTAAAATTGTTATACCATAGAATATGGTATTTGAAGTCTGAACTTTTAAGCTCAGTTGTAAACATTTGTAAAACCGTTTCAATTTCTCTAATTTTGTCACTTTGAAGCATTTGTTGCCAAAAACACTGGCCATTCAGGCAAGATAGTTATATGAACAATAGCAGTCAGTGTAATGAAGGTAATGGATGCAAATTTAAACTATTTAAAAGATGTAGGATCTTTGTATGGCCTTTTCTGATTCTGCAAATAAACCTGCATCATTTTGTGTACTGCAAGTTTGATCTTGCCTGCGATGCATGCCTTTAGAAGTACGTCTAAATTTCTGAATGTTTTTGTTTGTTCTATGCACAGATTGAATAGTTTTGGATAGTAGTATAATCCCTGTTGTGCTACTGTCTTTTGAAACCCATCTGTCTTTTTCAGGCTGGAAGAACAAAGACCATCGTAGAGATGTACAGTATGGAAACAGACCCTTCGGTCCAAATCATTCATGCTGACCAGATATCCTAACCTAATCTAGTCCCAATTGTCAGCACTTGGCCCATATCCCTCCAAACCCTTCTAATTCATTATATCCATTTGGTTGCCTTTTAAATGTTGCAATTGTACGAGCCTCCACCATTTCCCCTGGCAGCTCATTCTATCCCCTCTGCAGGGACAAAATTGCCCCTCAGGTTTCTTTTATATCTTTCCTTTCACCCTAAAGCTATGCCCTCTACTTCTGGACCCCCCCACCCCAGGGAAAAGACTGTCTATTTATCCTATCCATGCCCTTCATGACCTTGTAAATCTCTATAAGGTCACCCCTTAGCCTCCGCTCCAGGAAAGACAGACCTAGCCTATTCAACCTCTCCCTATAGCTCAAGTCTTCCAACCCTGGCAACATCCTTGTAAATCTTTTCCGAACCCTTTCAAGTTTCCCAACATCTTTCTGATAGGAAGGCGACCAGAATTGCACGCAATATTCCAACAGTGGCCTAACCAGTGTCCTGTATAGCCGCAATATGACCTCCCAACTCTTGCACTCGATACTCTGACTGATAAAGAAAAGCATACCAAACGTTGACTTCACTATCCTATCTACCTGCAACTCCACTTAAAGGAGCTATGAACCTGCACTCCAAGATCTCTTTGTTCAGCAACGCTCCCTAGGACCTTACCATTTAAGTGTATAGGTCCTGCTAAGATTTGCTTTCCCAAAATGCAGCACCTCTCATTTGTCTGAATTAAACTCCATCTGCCACTTCTCAGTCCATTGGCCCTTCTGGTCCAGATCCTGTAATCGGAGGTAACCTTCGCTGTCCACTACACACCAAATTTTGGTGCAGTCTACAAAATTACTAACTGTACCTCATGCTCACATCCAAATCATTTATGTAAATGATGAAAAGTAATGGACCCAGCACTGATCCTTGTGGCACTCCACTGATCCAGTCTGAAAAACAACCCTCTACCACCAACCTGTCTTCTACCTTTTGTAAATTTTTTGAGCCAGTTCTGTATCCAAATGGCTAGTTCTTGCTGTATTCAATGACATCTAACCTTGCTACCCAGTCTCCCAATGGGAACCTTGTCAAACGTCTTACTGAAGTCCATATAGATCACATCCAATGCTCTGCCCTCATCAATCCTCTTGCTACTTTAAAAAAACTCAATCAAGTTTGTGAGACATGATTTCCCACGCACATAGCCATGTTGACTATCCCTAATCAATCCTTGCCTTTCCAAATACATGTACATCCTTTTCCTCAGATTCCCTCCAACTTGCCCACCACTGATGTCAGGCTCACTGGCCTGTCCTTCCCACCCTTCTTAAATAATGGCACCACGTTAGCCAACCTCCCATCTTCTGGCACATCACCTGTGACTGTCGATAATACAAATCTCTCAGCAAGAGGCCCAGCAATCGCTTCCCTAGCTTTCCAGAGTTCTGGGGTACACATGATCAGGTCCTGGGGATTTATTCACATTTTGTAGTTCAAGACATCCAGCACTTCCTCTGTAATATGGACACTTTTCAAGATGTCACCATCTATTTCCTTACGTTCTATATCTTCCATGTCCTTTTCCACAGTAAACACTGATGCAAAATCCTAATTTAGTACCTCCCTCCTCCTGTGGCTCCACAAAAGCAGCCTTGCTGATCTTTTGAGGGGCCCTATTCTCTCCTTGGTTACCTTTATTGTCCTTTTTTGATGTGTTTGTAAAAATGTTTTGGGTTTTCCTTAACTCTATTTGGCAAAGCTATCTCATGTCCCCTTTTTCCCTCTTAAGCATACTGCTATTGCCTCTTATATTATTCTAAGGATTCTGGATTAGTGGTGCATGAAAAGCACAGCTATTCAGGCAGCATCTGAGGAGCAGAAAAATCTAGTTGATTTTAACCCTACTGCAAATCCTCTTGCAAGGATGCCTGCCTTGAAGTTTTCCTCCTCTCTCTACCTGAATCTCAAGGAGTCCCTCTCCCACTGCAGCTCCCAGGTCATTTACTTTATGCTATGTTCTCCCACCCTCCTCTCATTTATCTCTCCACCCTTCAGGCACTCTGCCTGTATTCCTGATGAAGGACTTTTGCCCGAAACGTCGATTTTACTGCTCCTCTGCTGCCTGAACTGCCGTGATTTTCCAGCACCACTAATCCAGAATCTGGTTTCCAGTGTCTGCAGTCATTGTTTTTACCTACTATTCTAAGGATTCATTTGATCTATCCTGTCAATACCTGACATATGCTTCCTTCTTTTTCTTAATCAAACCCTCAATTTCTTTAGTCATCCAGCATTCCCTATACCTACCATCCTTTCCTTTCACCCTAACAGGAATATACTTTCTCTGGATCCTCATAATCTCCTTTCTGAAAGCTTCCCATTTTCCAGCAGTCCCTTTACTTGTGAACATCTGCCCCCCAATCAGCTTTTCAAAATCCTTGCCTAATACCATCAAAATTGGCCTTTCTCCAATTTAGAACTTCAACTTTTTTAGATCTGGTCTATCCTTTTCCATCACTAATTTAAAAATAATAGAACTATGGTTGCTGGCCCCAAATTACTCCCCCCACTGACCCCTCCGTTGCCTCCCCCTGCCTTATTTCCATGCTCATTCTGGTTCGAACATAACCTCTAAATCTTGCGTATTTTGCTAAGATGTGATATTGACAGTAACATGTTTGCTGAGGTTAATGAATGAAGCATGTGTCTAGTCTTGTTGATTTCTAGATATTTATTGAATTTTTCTTTAGTGATCTTACTCCAGGTTTAAATTCAGATTTTGTCACTTATTTCTGCTTTAAATCTGTTATTTCTTCCTTCTAGTATGATTTTCATGTTCACTTTAATGAGATGACTCACCAAAGCTTAATTCTAGGATGTTTCCACTCCATTGCTTTAGGGTGTTTGGCTGTCTTTTCAAGTGATGACTATCTCAAGTCACTTGGAATGTATCCTTTTGGTTTATATAAATATGTTTTTGATCACACTTCGTTATCTCTTTTAATTCTGTTTCTCTAAGAGCTTTTATGTTGTTACTTTCTCCAGGCCTAGAATTTTTCTTGCACTCTGATTTTAAAGATATCGTTAGCAACGATTATAATATTTGGTTCTATGTCCGTCTGTATTTTGAAGACACTCAATTTGGATCACTGTACACTTCAATTCTATATCCTGTTTATCATTTGTTTTGGTACTGTATTACTTTAGAGCAATAATTTGCCACCTTTGTCATTTTAGGCACCCAGTAGCTGTTATTTGTTTTTGTCAATGATGCACCTTTTTGATGCATACAAGATGATCAGAGGATTAGACAGGATAGACAGTGAAAGTCTTTTTTTTTCCTAGGATGACGACAGCTTGTATGAGGGGGGCATAGCAACAAACTGAGGGATGATAGATGTCAGAGGCAGGTTCTTTAGAGTGATAAGGGCATGGAATGCCCTGCCTGCCAATGTGGTTAACTCGGCCACATTACGGGCATTGAAACCATCCTTGGATACCCACAAGGATGATGGGCTGGTGTAAGGATAAGGCTTAGATTAGTTCATAGGTCAGCACAGCATAGAGGGCCGTAGGGCCTATTATGTACTGTATTGTTTGTTCTAGCTCAAATTTTGTGATTTCTTTCCAATTCCACAATTTCATCACATCTCCTTCTTGTAATATAATTTCTGTTTAGCCTATCTACATGCATTCCTTATTTTCTTTTCAATTTCATCATTGTTGTTTCTTCTTTTAGAATAATTGCTTATGTCTTCCACTACTAAGTTTTTTTTTGTTTTGCTCCTATTTCCTTTGCAGCATGTTGTATAGCGCTCCTTTACGTTTTTCCATTTATCTTCTATATCTGATTTTATGACCCCAGTTTATTTTGGTTATGGTCCCATAATTATAAGATCTTACTTTTTTTCCTTACTACTTGGTGAAAAGTGGGCGAATAAGGTAAAAATATTCACTTTTATATTACCAATCTGTTAGGCTGGAAATGTCACTAACCCCTGCTGAGAGCTGTTCAGGGTGAGTCAGTTCCTGACTTAAATGGAGAAAGGAAACAAATATATTTATCTCTCTGTAGTATTCATAGTGCACATCTTGTTGTAGATTTGAGAATAGAATGCAGTAGCATAAGCTTGTACCTTCTTACAAGATTAAAACATTTTTTAAAAAATCATTCTTTTTCAAGCTCATGCTTATGAGAAGATGCATAAAGTTAAGAACGTTTGAACCACTGATGTCAAACTGCTGTTCATGCAACCACAGTCCTATTGGATTGTTTGTAGTGTTTCCTCATAAAGGTTCTGCAGTCATATCCAACCTTTGATCTGTGCACACACTCTTCAGTTCCCTGCTTCTATTTGAGTTTTCAGTATTTGTGGTGCCATTCATTGGTACTGCCTCCCAAAAGAAACACTTCATTCTTTCCTGCTTCTTTTAAAGACTCTGCTTTTTAAGTGGAGTTTTTTGTCATCTTCCCTTGTGACAAAGAGCCATGGAAGAGAAGACAATGAGCCTAATTTGTGATTTTAACATTTGCACCAAGGTACAATGTCTTTGGAAAACAATAACATTGAATTATCACTAATCTAAATCTGTAATACTGTGTAACAGTGCGTGCTTCATGTCACTGCAATTTTCCTGGGAACCAATAAAGATCATCCTTTATTTTTAATATATCAAAATTTAACACCATATAAATTTTTAGAAAATGGTGTCTGGTTTCTCTTAATACTAGAGGAGGAGATCTAACTATCTGAGAATAGAATATATGCATTTTAGCTTTGAGCAATATATTTTGCTCTGCATATAATTTAAGCGGGAATCTGTGATCTTTAGAACTATAATCGCAACAATTTATCCACTTTTGACTTGCTTTTTGGTGGCAGCATTGGAGATGTCATGTTTGGTCATGGTTGAAAGTTGTTTAGGAATTGTATAAGAATTAATTTAATTGGCTAACATAATTGTTATTTCACTGGCTTGAAATTTCACAAGGAAGGCAGATATGTTCCAAACTTCACCAGCATAACAAATCTGTCAATGTCGCAGATTATCTTTCCTGGCATTAAAAGGAATAGATTGGAGAATGTAAAAATGAATGCAAACAATTTTTTATTTTTGTGCCATGAAATTCAGTATTTACATGTTATGGGAGTATCCTAGTTTGGAGTCCCAATGGTAAAGAGGCTTATAGTGGCTAACAATCTCAGCATGTCAGAATTTATGGTTTTTAATTGTAAGCAAAACAAGTGTGGTCATCAGTAAAATGATAGCATTTACCCTCCTTAATACTAGATTAAAAAAAAATCTATCTAACTACTGCTGAAGATATTATTAGCTGTTTGACCTTCATGTGAGTGCTTTGGTAGGGGCCTTAGCATAAGCATTTAGCTTGTATTGTGAACCAAGGCATATAATTAAAATCATCTCTGCTAGAGAACAGTCCTTTTTTCAAAAAAAGACTTCAACTCCATTTGATTTCATCTATACCTAAAATGCAGCTACATGTCATATGTTGAGTCTAACTGTATGTAAATCATCTCAGATTTTGAGATGAACAATCATTGTAAACATCGCTGTAATTTAACTTTTACATGGAAAATCTGCTTAATGAACAGAAGCTATGCATTCGGATAGCTGCACTGGCCTGGCAGGTTTCTAGGCTGTCTGTTGTCCTCTGTCTGCCCTCTGCTGTTATTCAATAGAAATACCTAGAAATCAACACTTGTCCTATCTGATCTGCCATGTGCTAGTGATCTGTCTCTGGCATCTTATGTGGAGGCCAATCTTGACACTACATTAGTAAACTTTGGTTTGGGAAAGCTACTGCTTGTGGCTAGGTCCATGTGTATCAGCCTCTTTGGCTGTAGATTATAAACCGCTTTAGGAAACAAAAGAAATGTTACAACTGAGTGTTTTTGCTTTTTTTATAGTGGAAACATACAAACAGATCTAAGATTTGTGGTATAGCACTACATATTAAGGTTGAAAAAGTGTAAACTATAGGTGATTAATGATAGTATGTATATTTTTTTTAAAAATCCTAGCAGTTGATGTTTTAAAGGAGGCAGTAAGTTCTATAGTTATCTTTTTCACTGAAATCTCAGATATAGACCCTATATATGGGATTCTATATAATCTCACTGGTAGCATTGTCTTGCCATCCCAAAATTTAAGTTTGTCTGTACAATTAGTACCTAAGGTGGTCTTTATTAGTGTCTTAGAGCCAATGCACCTCTGACATTGTCTTCTTCTGGAGCGGAATCTCTTTACCAGAAACACAATTTAAAAAAAAACTATATAATGGCAGGATACTAATCTAATTTTATTGGAACACTAAGCTTACAGAGAAATGAAAACTTTCTGCTTTTTCAGTGTCCCATGAACTTGGTTCTTTTCACTGAGTCCAATCAGATCACTAGACCAGTCAGGCAAATAACAACTGGTGCTGATAGATCCCTGAGTACAATTACAAAAAATAAAACCACAATAATTGAGCCCTGTGATGTCACTTGTAGAGTTTTTTTGAGGAGGAATGTACAGCAGGTTGACGACATCCAGCACACAGATGGTTTCTTTATTATCACTGGTAACAAACCTGGTGCACCATCCCTTCTAATGCTGTTAGTATATCTGTCACGTGGGTTGCAGTGGTTCAAGAAGGTTTTCACATCACCACCTGAAGGGCAATTAGGAAACAAATGCAACCTTGCCACTACTGCTTTAATGCTACAAAGAAATAAAGTAGAAGTGCTGGAGTCAAGAAAATGGATGATTTTGGGAAGGAGATTCACACTTTGTTTTTGCAGTTTATCTTTCATGTTGGTGCACTGTCCCTGATGGAAACGCAATAATTTTAAAAGGTTACTAATTTCTTTTAAGGGCTAATTTAAAGATATGATTTAGATCCCTGGAATTCACTTTAATTCTCCTCCTCTTTGTCCTTTGAGAAGATTTTATGTTAGCATATCCTTTCCACTAGCTGTTAGGTAGTTCTAACTTCCACTTTTTTTTTCCCTTCTTTTACAGGTCTTATAACAGTGGGTGTTGCTAATCCTTGTTTAGTTTGCTGATAGTTTACAACTTATGTATAGACAAATTGCTAATTGAAACCAGTGTAGATTTTGTCCACTCGCTAAAAGCTAGATCAAACCTTTTCAGCTGTTTTATCTTCACAAAATCCAAATTAATAGTCCCACCTGCATTCCATGCAATGAAGAATTTAGTATCATCTCTATGAAATATAAGTCTGTGTCTTGATTGCCAGTCTGAGATAGTTTGCTTTGGTGTATATTGTAACCGCCCCTCTTATTTCCAACTGAGTTGTTAACTTATATATTTGCTGAAAGAAACAATTAAACTATTTCCACCATATGGAATATTTTGGAGCATCTTAAAATAGGAATGTTAACTGATCATTTTAATTTAAATAATTCTTTGATTCTTTGTAGCCCATACAATTCTAATGTTTTTTAATTGCCACTCACCACCATCAACTCTGACATTATAGAACAATTATCAGTTTCTTAACCAAATTTTTCCATTCGTCTTGCATTTAACTTGTACTAAAAGTTACATTACAAACATCTGAGTAATGAACTATTTATAGACTAGATATGCTTGTAACATAATCGTTTAAATCTTTGTCCTCTGGTTGTACCATAACCAGTTTCTCTACTTATTTTGGAAAAAGAAATTCATGTTTTTGAGTATTTCTAAAATTTTGCATTCAATTTCCTCAGCCTCAAGAAAAACAACTCTAGCCTTTCCATTTCACCCAACTGCATAACTTCATTCCTCACAACAGTGAGAGGCCTTGAAAACCTTCCCAAAGTGTGTTGCTCAGAATTGAATGGAGCTCTCTAGTTTTATAAAAGCTTTTAGCACAGTTTCCTTACTTTTTCTAGCCTGTACCTCAATCAAATAAACCAACATTGCCATATGCTTCACCATCCTTCTCAATTTGTCCTGCTACCTTCAAGAATTGTGTACGTGTGCTCCCCAAGGCACTCACTTCCTGCACTTTTCTTTTAATCATTTAAGTCCATATTGAGCTCTTGGTACAAAATGTGACCTTCTGAAGTCTGTTAGTCTCCCCATTGTTGTATTTTTGAATTTTGTTTCTTCTGCAGACTTTTGAGTTATGCTGTGTCAACCCAACTCTTAGTTAAATAGTACACATTATTGATACATTAATCTGTATAATTTGTACTTTTTCAATCTAAAAATAGTCCACTTTCAAGCTGGTTCTAATTCATGAAAGATCCAAAGGCTATCAATGCATGAATAGTTAATTTATTTAACCCAGTAAACCTTGCACAGTACTTCCTTTTATCAGCTGTCCTGTTTCCTGGTTTCTGGGATAACCTATTGTCTGTGTTTGTGAATGCAAGCACAGATCTTCTAACTGTTCAATAAAGTAAATGTTCTACATGTAATTGGTCTTGTAAATTTCTCTCCCGTAATAACGGGAATGCAGTTGAACAGGGAAGGATTCACAAACTTTGTGTAGCGTGCAATGAGTGGATCTGTTTTTACATTAACTCTGGAACCTGTAGTGCAGAGTGCATTTGAAAAACAAAGTGATGGAATGGTTTCAAAGTAAGTACACTCTCTTCTATTAATACAAACTACTTTGTTATGGATTTCGTGCAATGCTACGTGAATGCTGACTAATCAGCATAAAATTAAGCTGAACTGCAGTTGAGAAGCAATATATGCACTTGAAACAAAGAATTGACACTTTTCACTTCTGCTGTTCTTGTATTATTTCCAAGAAAAATAGCCAGATGACAGTTCCTCAACAGGTTTTTACTTAATATCTGCTAAATTGGCAATATCGGGAAGGGTCACGAGAATCTAAACGTTACCTTTTTGATTTCTCTTCACAGATGTTGCCAGACCTGCTGATCTCTTCCAGCTGTGTGCATGTTTCCAGCAAGTCACAGGCAAAAGTGAGGACTGCAGATGCTGGAAGCCAGTGTTTAGATCAGAGTGGTGCTGGTAAAGCACAGCAGGTCAGGCAGCATCCGAGGAGCAGGAAAATTGACGTTTTGGGCAAAAGCCCTTCATCAGGAATAGAGATAGGAAGCCTCCAGGGTGGAGAAATAAGCGGGGGGTGGGGCTTGGGAGAAGGTAGCAGAGTACAATAGGTGAATGGGAGTGGGGATGGAGTTGATACCTCAGGTCAGAGGGGAGGGTGGAGCAGATAGGTGGGAAGGGAGACTGGCAGGTCATGAGGACAGTGCTGAGCTGGAACGTTGGAACTGCGGTAAGGTGGGGGTGGAGGGGAAATGAGGAAACTGTTGAAGTCCACATTGATGCCCTGGGGTTGAAGTGTTCTGAGGCGGAAGATGAGGCGTTCTTCCTCCAGGTGTCGGGTGGTGAGGGAGAGGCGGTAAAGGAGGCCCAGGACCTCCATGTCCTCGGCAGAGTGGGAGGGGGAGTTGAAATGTTGGGCCACTGGGCAGTGGGGTTGATTGGTGCGAGTGTCCCGGAGATGTTCCCTGAGGCGCTCTGCGAGTAGGCATCTAGTCTCCCCAATGTAGAGAAGACTGCATCAGGAGCAACGGATACAATAAATTACATTGAATGTGCAGGTGAAACTTTGGATGTGGAAGGCTCCATTAGGGCCTTGGATGGTGGCGAGGGAGATGGTGTGGTCGCAGGTTTCGCCATTCTGGCAGTGGCAGGGGAGGGTGCCAGGATGGGAGGGTGGTTTGTTGGGGGGAGTGGACTTGATCAGGTGTTCACGGATGGAACGGTCTTTGCGGAAAGAGGTGAGGAGGGAAATGTATCCCTGGTGGTGGGGTCTGTTTGGAAGTGGCAGAAATGTCGGCAGATGATATGGTTAATGCGAAGGTTGGTGGGGTGGAAAGTGAGGACCAGGGGGGGTTCTGTCCTTGTTACAGTTGGAGGGGTGGGGTGGGGTTTGAGGTGCAGGATGTGGGTGAGATGCGTTGGAGGGCATCTTCTACTACATGAGAAGGGGAATTGTGATCTCTAAAGGAGGAGGCCATCTGGTGTTCTATGGTGGAACTGCTTCTCCTGGGAGCAGGTACGGTGGAGGAATTGGGAATACAGGATGGCATTTTTGCAGGAGGTGGGGTGGGAAGAGGTGTAATCCAGGTAGCTGTGGGAGTCGGTGGGTTTGTTTTTAAAAAAAGTCAGTGTAAAGTTGGATGTCATTAATGGAGATGGAGAAGCCCAGGAAGAGGAGGGAGGTGTCGGAGATGGTCCAGGTGAATTTTAAGATCTGGGTGGAATGTGTTGAAGTTGATGAACTGCTTAACCTCATCGCGGGAGCACGAGGCAGTGCTGATGCAGTCATCAATGTAGCGGGGAAGAGGCGTGGAGTGGTGCCTGTGTAACTACAGAAGATGGACTGTTCTACGTAGCCCACAAAGAGACAGGCATAGCTGGGGCCTGTATGGGTGTGCATGGCTACACCTTTTGGTCTGGAGGAAGTTGGAAGATTCGAAGGAGAAATTAGTTTGACTGAACTGGTCCTCGCCCTTAGTGTGTCAGTGGAAGGGTACTGTTGGGGATGTCGGGAGAGGAAGAACCGGAGGGCTTGGAGGCCCTGTTCATGGAGGATGGAGGTGTAGAGGGAATGGATGTCCATGGTGAAGATGAGGCGTTGGGGGCCGGGGAATCACAAGTCCTGGAGGATGTGGGTGGTGTTTCGAACGTATGGGGGAGTTCCTGGACTGGGGGAGTAGGGCAGTAAGCCATCTTTTCCCAGTATCTACTGTGCATCCCGTAGCAGCAAAACTGAGAATGTGATTCATTTGAATTAAAAAAAAAACTGGAGGATTAACATTTAAAAGGACGTGATGCAAAGTGCTTTGGATAATGTAAATGTTTTCAATAGTCAATTACATGTTTCTTCTATTTTAACACTTTGTTTTGTCCTCTTATTTTTCTTTTGCAAGAAAGAATAACCTAGAATTGCAGTTATTTTTAATCTCCCTTTTTGAAGAAGCAGTTGACTTTTGCCTGACTGATCTGTAAACTGATGTCGGCTTGACAAGTAAAGCACATCATTCATACGGTGTTCTGTTTTGCTGGGAAAATCTTCAAAATTCTTGCCTCTAAGTGGCTAACTTGGCAAAGATTGACTGCATGAAATAGATTGGAATCCTGTTGATTGAGGCACTCATTTAACCCAAGATTGATCAGCATTCTGTTGTTCAAGCCTTGAACTGCTTAATGCATGTCTCTATCTTTACTGTTGGCTGTAAGCTGCGTTAGGTATTGACGACAAAGCAGAGAAAAAAAACAGGATAACTAGCAGAAGAAATAACAGCTGAATTCCAGCTTTCCTTGCCTTTCCTTTTGTTAGAATGCTGTCTGCAGCACTCATTCTGTTTTTTTCCACAATTATCAATTATCTCCTCTTCTGACAAAACGTAATGCTTAATGCATTGTTTAGTAGTTCTCTAATCTCTTATCCAAATGTATTAGCACTCTGCCATTAATGGTGCAATGTGTCATACAGAAGAATCTCAAGCAATAAATCATTAAGAGCAGGATTTTGTGCTGTTTATGAACCACCTGATGGAGTGGTGCGTGGTGCTCCAAAAGCCAGTACTTCCAATTAAACCTGTTGGATTATAACCTGGTGTTGTGATTTTTAACTTTGTGCACCTCACTCCAACACCGGCATCTCCAAATCATGAGTTTTTCAGTTTACTTTCATGGTGAAATTTATTGTGCACACGAAGTCCATGGTATGATGTGGAGGAAGAGCAATCAAGGACATGTGCAATGGTTTTGATGAAAGGTCCTGTTAATTTCTTTCTTTTCAGGTGCTGAGTATTTTCAGTAATTTTATTTCAGATCCCCAAAATCTGCAGTAGTTTTTTTTTGTGTAATGGTTATCATCGGATTTAAATCCTGAGCTAGCTAAAATTTTTCAGTCAATGTGTGTACATTAAGTATCTTGTGACGAATTATATGCAGAAGTAGTCTACTTGCATTCCGGAAGTTCCAGGTTCACATCCCACATCAGGATGTGATGGCCACGGAGGTCAATTAGAAAAACAATCTTTTTTTCCCAACTTGGGAAAATTGATTTAAACTGCAATTGAGCAGCATGTTAAATGACAGCACTTGCAAAAGCAAATTGGTACTTGTCAGCCCAAATAAAGATGAAGTTAAACATTGCATGAATCTGGTTTGCTGGTTGGTAGCAAGATAGAAGCTCTAATGTGAGGTTGTAATTTTCCTGAGTCACCTGCATAAGAACACTTGTTTGTTTTTTTGCTAATTGGTCTGTCATTTCTGCCATGACAATTTTTGTTTTAAGTGGATTAAAAGTTGTTTGAATCTTGTTTACTGTAACTTTTTGGGCTCTAACATTAAAAGTATAAGTCAATAGGGGGGCTGTGCAGTAAGAAAAAGCCCTGGAATTTCACTGATGCAGCTATGAGTCCAGTCTGAAATAGAATGAAATATAGAACATTACAGCGCAGGACAGGCCCTTCGGCCGTCTGTTGCGCCAACCTGTCATATAATCTGAAGCCCACCTAACCTACGCTATTTCATGTATGTCCATATGCTTGGCCAATGACGACTTAAATGTACTTAAAGTTGGCAAATCTACTACTGTTGCAGGCAAAGCATTCCATACCCTCCTTACTGAGTAAAGAAACTACCTCTGACAGCTGTCCTATATCTATCACCCCTCCATTTAAAGCTATGCCCCCTCGTGCTCACCGTCACCATTTTTGGAGAAAGCTCTCCCTGTCCACCCTACCTAAACTTCTTCTTATTATCTTATGTCTCTAAGTCACCTCTCAACCTTTTTCTCTCTAACGAAAACAGCCTCAAGTCCCTCAGCCATTCTTCATGAGACCTTCCCTGCATACCAGGCAACATCCTAGTAAATCTCCTCTGCACTCTTTCCAAAGCTTCCACATCCTTATAATGCGGTGACCAGAACTGTACACAATACTCCAAGTGAGGCCTCACTAGAGTTTTGTACAGCTGTCGCATAACCTCATGGTTCTGGAACTCGATGCCTCTATTAATAAAAGCTAAAACACTGCATGCCTTCTTAACAACCCTGTCAACCTGGGTGGCAACTTTCAAAGATCTGTGTACCTGGACACCGAGATCTCTCTGCTCATCTACGCTACCAAGAATCTTTCCACTAGCCCAGTACTTTGCATTCCGGTTACTCCAACCAAAGTGAATCACCTCACACTTGTCCGCATTAAATTCCATTTGCCACCTCTCAGCCCAGCTCTGCAGCTTATCTATGTCTCTCTGTAACCTACAACATCCTTTGTCACTATCCACAACTCCACTGACCTTAGTGTCATCTGCAAATTTACTAACCCACCCTTCTATGCCCTCACCCAGGTAGTTTATAAAAATGACGAACAACAGTGGATCCAACACCACTAGTAACTGGACTCTAGGATGAACATTTCCCATCAACCATCACCCTCTGTCGTCTTTCAGCAAGCTAATTACTGATCCAAACTGCTATATCTCCTACAATCCCATTCCTCCGCATTTTGTACAATAGCCTACTGTGGGGAAACTTATCGAACACCTTGCTGAAATCCATATACAACCACATCAACGAGTTTACTCTCATCTACCTATTTGGTCACCTTCTCAAAGAACTCTTAAGGTTTGTGAGGCACAAACTACCCTTCACAAAACCGTGCTGATTAACCCTAATCAAATTCATTTTTTCTAGATGATTATAAATCCTATCTCTTATAACCTTTTCCAACACTTTACCAACAACTGAAGTAAGGCTCACTGGTCTATAATTCCCAGGATTGTCTCTACTCCCCTTGAACAGGGGAACCACATTTGCTATCCTCTAGTCTTCTGGCACTATTCCTGTAGACAATGATAATTTAAAGATCAATGCCAAAGGCACGGCAATCTCCTCCCTGGCTTCCCAGAGGATCCTGGGTTAAATCCCATCTGGCCCAGGGGACTTATCTATTTTTACACTCTCTGCAGGATTTCTAATACCTCCTCCTTGTGAACCTCAATCACACCTAGTTTAGTCGCCTGTATCTCAGTAATTTCCTCGACAACATTGTCGTTTTCTAGAGGGAATACTGTTGAGATATATTCATTTAGTGCTTCCCTATCTCCTGAGTCCACACACCACTTCCCACTACTATCCTTGATTGGCCCTAATCTTGTCATTCTTTTTATTCCTTAAATACCTATAGAAAGCCTTAGGGTTTACCCTGATCCTATCTGCCAGCAACTTCTTCTCATGTCTCCTCCTGGCTCTTCTGAGCTCTCTATAGATCTTTCCTGGCTAGCTTAACCATCAAGCGACCTAACTGAGCCTTCACATCTCATCCTAACATTAGCTGCCTTCTTCCTCTTGTCCAGAGATTCCACTTCCTTCGTAAACCTTAATCTATCTGCGTAAAATGTTATGTAAAACACATTGAAAGTGCAAACCTACCCATCTTTTGGTGCAGATTTTTGTATTCCTGTATTTTGAATTAGTAGATGTAGAAATAAAAAGAAATTGCATCGTAGCATTTTGTTTCTTTTTGTGTATGATTGAGATTCATGCAAATTTCAACAATGTATTGTTGGTTGAAATAAATTCAGTGCTGCTTTTAAACTCATGAAGTGCTCTGTGTGTTGGCCTAGAACACGCTAGGACTATCCAGTTTATTTTTAAACTTCTGGATTTTTTTTATCCAGGGAAGAAAGCCAGTGAAATTGATTCAAGCAGATATGACAGTAGGAGCCAATTTTGTTTTCTCCAAGTAGTTTAAATTATTGTTATTTTAACTGTTTGAATGCTCGAGAATAGAACAGATTAGTTTTGTTCTTCTGGATGTCACGTTTTTCTGATATCTCAATATAGCCTTAGACTGCGATAATGCATATGATTAAAGTTCACACTACTTCATTTTTAATTCTCGTGTGTTCATTTGGCTGGGAAATGATTTATGTTGCATATTCAATGTTATTGTTTTGATTTACTTGAATCGGAGATAAAAAATGTGTGGTGTGTTGGAGGTTTTACAGCATCTTTCTGTGATGTACTGACAATGAAGAAAAAAAGTCATGCAGATGAAATCAAAGACTTTGTGGTTAGATTGTGAAAACTTAGCCCATCTTTTTATGATCAATTGTAGTTATTCTTTGCTTATCTCACTTTTTGGGGTAGCTTTTTAATTTTCTGTGCTGGATGATAAGTGTGAATGCATATTAGCTATTCTTGGTCAAGCCTGTCCACTTTATTTCTTTCTGACTATTTCCATCTTTCAGTCCACTAGAAAGTTAAGATCCACCTCTGTCTCTGTGAAAAGTTCAAAAATTTTCAGTTTAAAAAAATATAAAATGCAATATGGAATGTGTAAATAACAAATACATTCTTCATCGTTTCTCCACCCGTTGGGTGGAATTGTACTTGGTTTAATTCTTATCTTTTAAAATTATCTGTCAATGGTTTAGATGAGGCTAGATGTACAGTAACTGATTTGGTGATGAACCCAAGAAAGTTAGGAAGGAATTTATCAAGAGGCAGTAGTGAGTCTGCAGATGAATAAAAAGATGGGTTAAGGGATTACATTGCTCGTGTGCGTGGTGTGTTGCTGCCTTGCCTCCTGAACAGGCAACAGATTTAGCAAGTGCTCGCTATGTCAATTTTAGGTGCTGGATGTGTTTCCTCGAACTCCAGGAGCAGCAATTACTGTTTTATATGCTGTTGCATTGTTTTGGAACTTTTGGGGGGAAAAAAGTCAAAACCTTTTTTTTAACAGGGAGAAGGACAGACAAAGGAAGCACATGGTGAGGTCAGTGCAGGGGAGAGAGCAAGAAACTGACGCTGCCTTTGCTGTTTGAATTCATGTATTGCTGGACATCAGAGTGCATCTGGGAAAATTAACAAACAGGAAATTCACAACTGACCTTGGGGGGGACCTGTTGGGCGAAGTTCACAGCACAGAATCAGAAGTTAATTGTTTTAAGTGTGGCCTACAGTAAGACTGCAATAGTGAGTAGAGTGGGTTCTTTCTTTGTTTTTGGAGATATGTCTCTTGAGTAAACTTAAATTAATAGCTATGGCTTATTTCAACCTGAGGCAGTGTTTGTAGAGGAATAAGACTGTTTTATTTTGAGTCTGTAGGTTGTGAAGGAGCAAAAATGGCCTTTAATAGTGATATGCACTACTTGTCAGATGTGGGAGTTTAGAGTTTGAGGGTTACTGTGGATTATATCTGCTATAAATGCTGTTGGTTGCAAGTCTTACAGATCGAATGCTTCTAACTACCTCTCCAACAGATCCAATGAGGAATTTGCAACAGCAACTGTATGCAATGGATGGCAGTTATAGGAAGGGGGAAAAGTCTCCGATACACGTAGATGGGTTGACTCCAGGAAAGGTAAGAGATAGGTAGCTAGTGCAGGAGTCTTTTGTAGCTATACCCATTTCAAACAGGTATGCTGTTTTGGAAAATGTAGGGGGTGATGGATTCTCAGAGGAACATAGCACGAACAGCCAAGTTTCTGGTATGGAGACTGGCTCTAATGCAACGAGGGGTATGTCTGGTTTCAAGAGATCAATTGTGTTAGAGGATTCTCTAGTCTGAAATACAGACCAACGTTTCTGTGGCCATCAGCAAAAAAGCAGAATGGTGTGTTGCTTCCCTGGTGCCAGAATAAAGGATGTCTGAGGGTGCAGAATACTCTCACTAGGAAGAGGGGCCAGCAAGACGTCATTGTCCACATTGAACCAACGACATAGGAAGGGAAAGGTTGAGATTCTGAACGGAGATTAGAGTTAGGCAGGAATTTAAAAAGGAGGTCCTCGAGGTAATATCAGGATTACTCCTGGTGCTACGAGCTAGTGAGGGCAAGAATAGGAGGATAGAGCAGATGAATGCATGGCTGAGGAGCTGGGGTGTGGGAGAAGGATTCACATTTTTGGATCATTTGGAATCTCTTCTGGGGTTGAAGTGACCTGTACGAGAAAGCCAGATTGCACCTAAATTGGAAGGGCACTAATATACTGGCAGGGAGATTTGCTAGAGCTGCTCAGGAGGATTTTAAACTAGTAAGGTCGGGGGGGGGGGGGGGTTGGTGGGACCTAGGGCGATAATGAGGAAAGAGATCGATCTGAGACTGGTACAGTTGAGGACTGAAGCGAGTCAAACAGTCAGGGCAGGCAGGGACAAGGTAGGACTAATAAATTAAACTGCATTTATTTCAATGCAAGGGGCCGAACAGGGATGGCAGATGAACTGAGGGCATGGTTAGGAACATGGGATTGGGATATCATAGCAATTACAGAAACATGGCTCAGGGATGGGCAGGACTGGCAGCTAATGTTCCAGGATACAAATGCTGCATGAAGGATGGAAAGGGAGGCAAGAGAGGAGGGAGCGGGCATTTTTTTGATAAGGATAGCATTACAGCTGTACTGAGGGAGGACATCCCTGGAAATACATCCAGGAAGTTTTTTGGGTGGAACGGAGAAATAAGAGATTATCACCTTATTGGGATTGTATTATAGCCAGAGGGAAATTGAGAAAAAAACTTAAGGAGATGTCAGCTATCTGTAAGAAAAATAGCATGGTTATGGTAGGGGATTTTAACTTTCCAAACAAAGACTGGGACTGCTATAGTGTTAGGGGTTTAGATGGAGAGGAATTTAAGTGTGTACATGAAAACTTTCTGATTCAGTATGTGAATGTACCGACTAGAGAAGGTGCAAAACTTAACCTACTCTTGGGAAATAAGGCAGGGCAGGTGTCAGTGGGGTAGCAACCATAATTCCATTAGTTTTAAAATAGTGATGGAAAAGGATAGACCAGATCTAAAAGTTGAAGTTCTAAATTGGAGAAAGGCCAATTTTGATGGTATTGGGCAAGAACTTCAAAAGCTGATTGGGGGCAGATGTTCGCAGGTAAAGGGACGGCTGGAAAATGGGAAGCCTTCAGAAATGAGATAACGAGAATCCAGAGAAAGTATATTTTTGTTGGGGTGAAAGAAAAGGCTGGTAGGTATTGAGAATCTGGATGACTAAAGAAATTTGAGGGTTTGCTTTTAACAAAGAAGGAAGCATATCTAAGGTATAGACAGGATAGATAGAGTGAATCCTTAGGGTATAAATGCGGTAGGACTCTGCTTAAGAGGGAAAACAGGAGGGCAAAAAGTGGACATGAGATAGCTTTGGCAAATAGTTAAGGAGAATCCAAAGGGTTTTTACAAATACATTTTCGGGACAAAAGGGTAACTGGGGAGAGAATAGGCCCCTCAGATCAGCAAGGTGGCCTTTGTGTGGAGCTGCAGAAAATGGGGAGATAAGAGTATTTTGCCTCAGTACTTATCCGGAAAAGGATATGGAAGAGGTGGGGAACCTTTTCATGTTGGAAGGCCGCATTATGTTAGTTGTAATCTAATAAGGCCGCATCCAAGAAACCTCAATTATATATTCTTCCGTCTGTGAGGATTATTTCATTGAATTTTCTTTTATTCTCTCTGGTATTTTAAAGATTCACTTTTAAGATTCAAGTAAAAATAAAGGACGAAAAAACGTTAATTAAAAAATAAAAGATTTGCTCTGCAAAATTTGGATTCATTCAAAAAGCCACACACAATGGCCTAGAATGTTGCATGTAGCCTTGAGGCTGCAAGTTCCCCATTCCTGATATAGACTGTAGAGAAATAAATGGTGACGCCTTGCAAAATATCCATATTACAGAGGAGGAAGTGCTGGATTGTTTTGAAACGCATAAAGATGGATAAATCCCCAGGACCTGATCAGGTGTACCCTAGAACTCTGGGAAGCTAGAGAAGTGATTGCTGGGCCTCTTGCTGAGAGACTTGTATCATCAATAGTCACAGGTGAGGTGCTGGAAGATGGGAGGTTGGCTAACATGGTGCCACTGTTTAAAAAGGGTGGTATGGATAGGCTAGGGAACTATAGACCAATGAGCCTGACGTCGGTGGGCAAGTTGTCGGAGGGAATCCTGAGGGACAGAATGTACATGTATTTCATGAACGATTGAGTTTTTTGAAGAAGTAACAGAGGATTGATGAGGGCAGCACGGTACATATGATCCAAATGGACTTCAGTAAGGCATTTGACAAGGATCCCATTGGGAGACTGATTTGCAAGGTTAGATCTCACTGAATACAGGGAGAACTAGCCATTTGGATACAGAACTGGCTTGAAGTTAGACGGTGATGATGGAGGGTTGTTTTTCAAACTGGAGGCATGTGATCTGTGGTGTGCCACAAAGATCAGTGCTGGGTCCTGTACTTTGTCATTTTACATGAATGATTTGGATGCGAGCATAAGAGGTACAGTTAGTTTGCAGATGACACCAAAATTGGAGGCGTAAATGGACAGCGAAGAGGGTTACCTTAGATTACAGCAGGGTCTTGACCAGATGGGCCAATGGGCTGAGAAGTGGCAGATGGAGTTTAATTCCAATAAATGCAAGGTGTTGCATTTTGGGAAAGCGAATCTTAGCAGGACTTATACACTTAATGGTAAGGTCCTAGGGAGTGTTGCTGGGCAAAGAGACCTTGGAGTGCAGGTTCATAGATCCTTGAAAGTGGTATTGCAGGTAGAGAGGATAGTGAAGAAGGTGTTTGGTATGCTTTCTTTTATTGGTCAGAGTATTGAGTACAGGAGTTGGGAGGTCATGTTGCGGCTATACAGACATTGGTTAGGCCACTGTTGGAATATTACGTGCAATTCTGCTCTCCTCCTTATGGGAAAGATGTTGTGAAACTTGAAAGGGTTCAGAAAAGATTTATAAGGATGTTGCCAGGGTTGAAGGATTTGAGCTATAGGGAGAGGCTGAATAGGCTGGGGCTCTTTTCCCTGGAGCGTCTGAGGCCGAGGGGTGACTTTAGAGGTTTACAAAATTGAAGGGCATGGATAGGATAAATAGGCAAAGTCTTTTCCCTGGGGTCGGGGAGTCCAGAACTAGAGGGCATAGGTTTAGGGTGAGTGGGGAAAGATATGAGACCTAAGGGGCAACTTTTTCACGCAGAGGGTGGTATGTGTATGGAATGAGCTGCCAGAGGAAGTGGAGGCTGGTACAATCGCAACTTTTAAAAGGCTTCTGGATGGTTATGACTAGGAAGGATTTGGAGGGATATGGGCCAGATGATGGCAGATGGGACAAGATTAGGTTGGGATATCTGGTTGGCATGGACAGGTTGGACTGAAGGGTCTGTTTCCGTGCTGTACATCTGACTCTATAACTCTAATCCCATTGAACTGATGGGGGTGGGTGGGATGTGGGTAGCTTCAGCAATGCTGTAGGTCACTTACACAGATTAGATTAGATTAGATTAGATTACATTACAGTGTGGAAACAGGCCCTTCGGCCCAACAAGTCCACACCGACCCGCCGAAGCGCAACCTACCCATACCCCTACATTTACCCCTTACCTAACACTATGGACAATTTAGCATGGCCAATTCACCTGACCTGCACATCTTTGGACTGTGGGAGGAAACCGGAGCACCCGGAGGAAACCCACGCAGACACGGGGAGAACGTGCAAACTCCACACAGTGGGTCGCCTGAGGCGGGCTCAGAAACCAGAGGGAGGGAGCAAGGCAGGCAGAGCGTGGAAAAAGGAAACTTCCCCCCCCCACCCCCCCCCCCCCGGTTGCTTTCCAGGTTTGGTTGAGGTGTGTATGATAAGTAGATGATTGTCCCTTCTGTGAAGGCCATTGAAGAGTCACTACAGGGAGCTTGTCCTTTCTGGTATGTCCATTTGAAGCAGTCACCATTTGTGGAGGGTTCCCACCTGAGGTGGTCGTGTTTTTTTTTATTGTGATCTTCTCCCTAATTTTTGACTACGTACGGTCCTGTTTGAGGATAACTTCTGGGATCCCCAGAGAACTGTCACTGAATTTCCTTATGTGGACTTCATTTCCTGTAGTGCTTTTTGAGACCTCTGGAAGACTCCAACTCTGTTCCTTAGAGTTGGAGCCCCTTTTTTTGTGTATGGTCTTCACCTTCTCTTTGACAAGTGAAATACATTCTTTTTGACTGTATGAAAAGTAAGCTATCTCATTTATTTGGACCACATTTTTCCTTTTCAGCCAAATGTCAGCCTCCAAAAAATACCGTAAGACCTCTGTGGCAATACTGTGGCTTTGAGGTGTGTTTTTGTCCTGGGTTGTTTTGAGGTTTTAAGACTGAGGAGGTGAAGAGCTTTCTACTTAAATCCAATAACGTAAACTGCTTGTGAGGCCTTCATTTTTTTTATATAAGTTGGAACAATAGAAGCAGCCTGACTGCTGAAGCCTCCACAGAACCAGACTTAATTTTAATTTTTCTGCAGCAGCAGCAGCTGCTGGGGTCTTTTTGAAGCTAGGTTTGGAAGCTGCATTATATTTTTCTCTGCTACTCCCTCTGAATATTTCTGCTTTTCCTCCTGGGCTGGAGAATTGCCTGAGAGATAATGTATTTTGCTGTTATCAAGGGCCTGTTTTATGGGATGTTACTTTATTGGAATAGTTACTGTTTAGTAGTAAAATAATCTTAAGTCTTCCAATAGAGCTAAGTTTTTTTTTACTTTAAAACTTTAAGGTCTAGTCTATCTTTTTTGAAAATATATTTTGAGGGGGTTTGCTCTGGTCCATACCACCACATTCTCCACATGTTCCTTTGCAGTGGCTCCTGAAATTTAAAATCTCATTTGGATAAAGTGCCACTTTGGGCACCCCTTGGAGGCGCATGCAGGAGGGTTTCTTGAAGCAATGTAATTGGCCCAACTATGGAAGGTGCCATACTAGACTGGATATTGCAGAATAAGTCCAGCCAGGTGATCAGAGTTTCAGTGGGTATCATTTAGGGAACAGTGGCCATCATTCTGTAAACTTTAAACTACTTGAGGATAAGGGTAAGAGTAGTCCTCAGGTGGAAGTACTAAATTGTGAAGGGGGCTAACTATAACAATATTAAGCAGGAACTGAGGAATGTCGATTGGGGCTGAATGTTGAGGGTAGGTTTGCATCTGTCATGTGGGAATCTTTTCTTAAATACCAGTTGACTTAGTGTTTAGGACCAACATGTTCCTATGAATATCAAGAATAAGGATAGCAAGATTCAGGAACATTTGGATGGATGAGACAAATTGAGCTTCTTCCAAGAAAAAGGAGACATACGCAAGGTTTAGGAAACTGATGATAGACCAACCCGTTGAAGAATACCAAGATAGCAGGAAATATGTTCAAACAATGAGTTCGGGAGTTAGGAGAGCTAAAAGGGGCCAGGAAATGTCCTTGTTAAAAGGATTATGGAAAATTCCAAAGTGCTTTTATACATAAGGAGCAAGAGGGTAGCTAGGGAAAGGGTAGGTTCACTCAAGGACAAAGCAGGGAATTTGTGTGGAGCTGGAGGAAGTGGGTGAGGTCCTTAATGAAGACTTTGCATTGGTATTTACAAAGAAGAACATCTTTTAGAGACCAGACCAGCCTCCCCACCCATGCCCCCACCCCCAAAAAAAAAGTTAAGAGCTAGTCTAGACCCTAACTTTTGTTGTTTTAAAACGTTTTCGGATCCAGGGCTCAAGATTTACTTTTTCAATCCTCTGCTGCTTTACTCACATCAAAGATATGACGCAAAGCATACTGCAGCTTGATGGAAATGTTGTCACTGTTCTAACAGATTGGTTACAAGCTCCTCCAAGCATTATTATCAGAGCATCTTGGTCCTCCAACTGTTAGTGCACACTCCTGCCCTCCTTCGACTACATACTCTGCTCCAATCAGTGCTTTTTAAAAAAAAGAGAATCCTCATTTATCAGAAATCAGTAAGGAAGAATTGACTAGAGATTGTAGTCATATTGATCACAACATGTAAGTTTAAAAATCACAACACCAAGTTATTTGGAAGCACTAGCTTTCTGAGCACCTGCTCCTTTTACCACCTGATGGAGTGGCACTCTGAAAGCTAGTACTTCCAAATAAACCTGTTGGTCTATAACCTGGTGTTGTGATTTTTAACTTTGTCCACCCTAGTCCTACACAGACACCTCCAAATCGTGATATGTAATAATAGTAGCATTGCAATTTGGCCTGACTAGGGAGTAAATGCACTTGTATGGTCTGAAGTCTAATGCTATTTCTTAAAATATGAATTTGAAACTATTGATAGTGGCAGAGCATCATTAGATTTATCTCCTCAATAGAATTAAATGTAACTTTAGTTGCAACAAACATGGCATTGAATCCAGAACACTCTGAATAGCAGAGGTCTCTTCCCTAGATTGGCAGAATTCAAAACTAGGGGCTATATTCTTAAAGTAAAGGGAGAAAGATTTGAGTCGTGAGGTGCAATATTTTGTGGTTTGTATGTGGAATGAACTGCCAGAGGAAGTAGTAGCTATAGATACCATTACAACATCTAAAAGAAATTTGGACAGGAATAGGAAAGATTTAGAAGGATATGGGCCAAATGTAGGCAAATGGGATGACTTAAAAGTGGACAAACTCCCAGGACCTGATCAGGGGTACCCTAGAACTGTGGGAAGCTCGGTGGTGGGCAAGTTGTTGGAGGGAATCCTGAGGGACAGAAATTACATGTATTTGGAAAGGCAAGGACTAGTCAACATGGCTTCGTGCGTGGCAAGTCATGTCTCAGAACTGGATTTATATGTACTTCAATAAGGAGTTCGACTAGGTTCCCCATGGGAGACTGATTAGCAAGGTTAGATCTAATGGAATACAGGGAGAATTAGCCATTTGGATACAGAACTGGTTCAAAGGTAGAAGACAGATGGTGGTGGTGGAGGGTTGTTTTTCAGACAGGATGCCTGTGACCAGTGGAATGCCACAAGGATCGGTGCTGTGTCCTCTACTTTTTGTATTTATGCTCACATCCAAATCATGTAAGAGGTATAGTTCGGATGTTTGTAGATGACTCCAAAATTGGAGGTGTAGTGGGCAGCGAAGAGGGTTACCTCCGATTACAACAGGATCTTGGCCAGATGGATCAATGGACTGAGGAGTGGCAGATGGAGTTTAATTCTGATAAATGTCAGGTGCTGCATTTTGGGAAAGCAAATCTTAATGGGTTTAACATTAAATGTATAAGGTTCTTGAGTGTTGCTGAACAAAGATCTTGGAGTGTAGGTTCATAGCTATTGGAAGGATGTTGTGAAACTCGAAAGGGTTTAGAAAAGATTTACAAGGATGTTGCCAGGGTTGGATGAGTTGAGCAAAAGCAAGAAGTTGAATAGGCTGGGGCGGTTTTCTCTGGAGCATCAGAGGCTGAGGTGTGATGTTTATAGAAGTTTATCCTGTCCATGCCTCATGATTTTATAAATAGACAAGGTCTAGCTTTTTTTTCCCCCCCTGGGTTGGTGAGTCCAGACCTAGAAGGCATAGGGTTAGGGGTGAGGAGAAAGATATGAGACACCTAAGGGGAAACTTTATCATGCATAGGGTGGTGTGGGTGTGGAATGAGCTGCCAGAGGAAGTGGTGGAGGCTGGTACAATTGCAACTTTTAAAAGGCATCTGGATGGGTATGTGAATAGGAAGGGTTTGGAGGGATATGGGCAGGGTGCTGGTAGGTGGGACTAGATTGGGGTGGAATATCTGGTCGATATGGATGAGCTGGACCAAAGGGTCTGTTTCTATGCTGTCTGACTGACCCTGTATGATTCAATTGGTCCACCATGAAGCTTTAATCAACGCATACTTTATTTTTACAGTTCAATTAAAATGCAACAAAACACAGAAACTGTGTTATTCAACCATTACTCATCAACTGTTCCAATATAAATAGCCTCTTCCTGCTCTGTCTTGATTTAATCCTTGCCCTCTACTTTTTTTTTGATCATGCAGCATTGCCCCCTGAGAAGGGCCTTGCTTGTCACTGCTACCCTGGTGTTTCCTTTATTCAATTTCCACCACCAGGAAGAAAGATTTGTACACCTGTTGTCTTTCACTGTGTCTCTCACCTGCGCGTGCGCACAGCATGGGTGCTGGGGAAAATATAAGTACTACTGCTGTTAGGTGGTAGTGTGGGGGAAATAAAAGGGGGGAAAAAGCACAAACAAAAATAAATATAACCAGCCTCCTGCAAACACTCTGCCAAAATGCATTGCATCAAAACCGTTATTTTTCTTACATGTGGTCTCAATCCAATAGAAAGTAACAAAGAAAATCTGCCTCTTTTGATTTCCAAGAGGAAGCCTCTAAGTGTTTAACCAAGCAGCAGCACAAACTCTATGTCCGCTCCAACAACTGAATGACTTTTTAAAAAAAAATGAATTGAAAGTAAAAACTAAAGTCCCCCTGTGTGTGTGAGCCTGACCCCCACCCACTTATTCTTTTGTTTTACTCTTTTTCTAAAAAGAAATCCAAAGCTATTTGCAAATTGCCTGCTGAGGAGGCACCTTGGCACTCTGACAACACCCATTTGCAAGAGAAACAGGATAGATCACAACACATGCACAGGCATAGAAATTGCTGGAAAATCTCAGCAGGTCTGGCAGCATCTGTGGAGAGCAATCCGTTAACACTTTGGGTCCAGTGACCATTAAGATCTGGTGGTAATACTAACACTTTATCCCCATGAACTAAACTTATTTTTCTAATCTTTCATCCGCTTGCTGTTTTGTCACATGCTGTGTACTACTTTTAAATGCTGTCTACCTAAGTCACCTCTATTTAATCTTTCCCTGAAATTTGATGTGTAGTTTGATGATGTAGTCTGAGTCCTGACTTGCTGATTTTTCTTTAAATTTAAATGGTCTTCTCCCATCATATCAAATCTAATTCAAATCAGCTGAATTTAGGTAATTCATTAGGTGTATCCTTAATTGCATAAGTCTATTGATGGAATTCTTTTAGCCAAATGATCTGGACTATAGGCCCTCAACATGGTCTTTAAAGTTTGCTGCTGTTCTAATGCTCTCTGCAATTCTGAATGGTAAGCAGTGGATTTCAATTGTTTTATTCCTAAACTAACCATAATTCCTTTGAATAATTTTGTAAAATTTGATTCCTGATCCAATTGTATCTCTTTAGGTAGTCTATTTCTAGATTAAAAAAAAAGAGTAACTCTTCTACAATCCATTTAGCCATAATACTGCATAATGAAAAGGCCTCTGGAAATCTAGCAAATGCAAACATTATGGTCAACAAATATGGATTCCCACTTTTATACACAGGGATCCTGTGCAATTATTTAAGACTGTGATAACAAGATCACAAGAGTCAGGAAAAATCCCAGTATATACTACCTGTAGTACCTCAGTTTCCCCCTATTTTCCCACTGACTTTTCAATCACAGACATCAATCCCACCTGGACTCCAGCAATATCATTGAGGATAAACTATATTTGTGGAACAGAATTTATCTATTACTCCTACACCAGTTCACTACTTTTCACCAGACTCTCCAGCCTCCCCTTATATAATGGAACACTTCTTGTCTCACCATGAATTCCACATATCAGCATTTCTGGCAATATTTCTAGATTATGTATCTTCGCATCCCTCTCCATCAAAGATGGACTTGCTCCTGTATCCCTTAAGATCTAATTTCTTTATTTCCTCCTGGTACACATGAGTAAACCTTACCATCATAAGTAAATTCTTTGGAGAGATCTGGCAATTTCTTATAGTCCAAGATGGCAGTGGAGTAGCAGCACTGCGTCTGAGCTCCTGACCCAGACTCGCCTGCTTCCATCTGCTTTCTTTGTATTTTCACTTTTGCTGTCTTCTTTTACTTTTTTTCCTGTTTTTTTTTTCCTCTTTTGGAGGTCTTTTTGGCATCGTCAACAGGGCAAGAGCGGGCCTCTCCAGTATGCACATCAGCAGCAACAGGAGTCTGCTCCTCTGGGAGTTGGTGATTGCAGCGAGTGAGAGTCCGGTAGCAAGAGATGGTGCTGGAGTGTGGTGATTTCATTGATGGGCCCAGCACAGAGCTCTAGGCAGTAGCAGCAGCACCAGTTTTCAAAATGGTGATGGCAGGGTGGCATCTGCAGTTAGTGGAGAAGGCAGCATCTGCGGTCAGCATCAATCAGCTGCGGCAATGAGGTAGGCCTGCATCAATGTTCCTGGTGGATTGATGGGAGTGGTTGGCCTGATGTCCCATTCTGAGCCAGGAGTGCCAGTCCTGGAATGGACTGCCATATCACCACCACCTCCCTCCGCCCCTCCCCAAAAATTAGAGTGGTGCAAAAAGGGACGAAGGAGCCTGTTTTTAGTTATACCTTAATATTTTCAGTTACTAAAAATGGTGCTGGAGCACAGCATGTATTGCACTTTTTATTTATGTTTTTGATTTTGATTTTATAAAACATTCAGTTCAAGTCAATTAATCCCTGACTAGACTGTACGTTCTTTTGCAGCTCTTTAGCTTCCACTGATTTCCTTTATCAGTTTAATAAATCCCACTGGCATATCCAGTTTTACCACATCTGTCTTCAGTACCATTTTTAAACCTCCAGCAGTGTGACTTGGTGTACAGTTTTTATTATAGTCAAAACGCCCGAGTTTATTTAAATTACTCTTCCGTTACATGGGTTTCCCTTTTAACCTGTGGTAAACTCACTTTGCTATCTTCAGTGAGACCTCCTGAGAATTTCTCTTCCCCAAGATGCAAGATGTAAACATCTTACTAGCTCTGCTTAGCAATTTTGTTTGAATCAGCAATACCTACGTGGTCAGTGACCGTTTCATTTATCAGCCACGTTCTCCTATAAAGAAGGCTTCTATGTTGCTCTTGTTGAACCTTGACAACACTTGGACATATTTAAACATAGCTTTGGCTGCGACAGCTTTGTTTTTCTTCACTGCCCTCATCACTGCACCCACCTTCCACCTCTGCCATTTTAAGATGACTTTTACATTTCAGTTCCAACTTTTGAAGTTCAAAACCTCTCTTTATCCCATTCTTTTAATTCAAACTGTTTTATTTCCTTTTGGTATTCAAGCTGTTTTAATTCTTTGTTCCTCTGCAGTTGTCTCTTTTGCTTTTGCTTCTGCTTCTAATTCAAGCTGCAATTGAATTTTAGCTATTTCCAATGATTCCGTTTGCATTTCCAGCAATTATAGATGCTAAGCTGTAATTCTCTCTCATTTCATCACCTACAAAGGCAACATCAACTACAGCTTGTCTGCCAATTCCAAAAACTCTGCCTTACCTTCAGTAAACCACCCAAGTGACTTCTTGCACATACAGGAAAGTCTTAACCACTGAAAGAGCTATTAGTATACCAGGCACTCCTATTTAAACCAACCGAATGCAGCACCTGGGGGGGAAAACCCTCCAACACTCACTGCTTACTGTCTTTTGAGTCCAACAATCTTTTAAAACCCAACGTGGAATGATGCCATCTGTCCCTACAGCCTTGGGTGTACGTGTACCCACACGCACTGCTGCAGACATCAGATTGGCCTTGTTGAGGATGAAGCTATGGAAAGCGATTGGGTTAGATGGAGTCCCTGGCTGTGCACTCAGATCCTGCTCTGACCAGCTGGTGGGAGTATTTGCAGATAGCTTTAACCTCTCCTTACTACAGTGAGTTCCCACCTGCTTCAAGAAGACCACCATCATCCCATTGCCAAAGAAAAATCAGGTAACATATCTTGATGACTGCTGTCCAGTGACTTTAACATTCATCGTTAAGAAGTGTTTCAAGAGATTAGTAATGGCACCCATTGACTCCAGTCTATCTGATTGTAACACAAAGGCAGTTTGCCAACTGTCACAGTAGGTCTATGGCAGACACCATCTCCCTGGTGTCTTACACTCATCCCTGGAGCATCTGGATAACAAGGAAATCTATATCAATTTCTGTTTATTGGTGATAGGCAGCATGACTGTGTGGGGAAGGTCGTGGCTCAAACCTGTGTTTTGAGGAAGTGACAAAGATGGTTGAAGACAGGGTGGTGGATGTTATCTATAGGGACTTTAGCAAGGCCTTTGACAAGATTCCTTCTGGCAGGCTGATTTAAAGAAGGTGAAATCTCACAGTATCTGCAGTGAGCTTTTAAGATGGTTACAGAATTGGCTTAGCCAGAGAAGACAGTAGTGGTGGAAGTGTTTTCCTGACTGGAGATTTGTGACCAGTGATGTTGTGCATGGAGCAGTGCTAGGATCCCTGTATGTTTGTGTTTTTTGTTTGGAGAATGTAGGTGGTCAGCATTTAGTAAAGTTTGTGGACAACATAAAGACTGGGGAAGTTAAGATGATAAGGAGGAATGCCAGAGGACACAGCAGGAGCTAGATAGGTTGGAGACTCGAGGAGAAATGGCAGTTGAAGTTTATTCTGGACAAACGCAAGGTGATCTATTTGGGAAGGTCTAATGCAGGAGAGAACGCACTAAAGGGCAGGAACCATAGAAGCATGAACACATAGAGGGGTTTAGGCATATAAGTCCACAATTGCCCGAAAGTGGCAACACATATCTGTTTGGCAGCGGAGGCAGTTTAAGGTGTTCACATTTTGCTACATGGCCTCAGTGTTCCCACTTGTAATTGTAATAACTCAGAATGGAAGCACACCTGAAACTATGGGCGGAATGGCTTTATCCTTTTTTAAGTAGCCCGAGCAGGGATTTGTGGTCTGTTTCTATTATAGACATATCTGTAGAGGTATTGGTGGAACTTACTTCCCTATCTGCGTGTATTTGTACTCTGCATCAGCCAAGGTCTGGGAAGCATATGCTATTGGACATCCTTCTCCAATGGGCCATGTATGAGCCAACACTATCCTAAACCCATAGGGGGAAACATTGTATGTCAGCAAAAGTTCTTCCTTGGGGCCATTGTGTGCCAACATCTTAGACTATGATGGCTGCTTCTTCATTTCCCTTAAGGCTATGTCTTGGCTACAAGACTATTTCAATGGCTGACCCTTTTTCAGTAGCAGGTGTAAGGGTACCAGGCTGGAGGCCAGGTTATATATGAACTTTCCGTAATTCACTAATCCAAGGAAACACCTAAGCTCCAGTACAGACGTGGGAGCTGCAGCACTTTTGTGCTCGCTTTATCTTGCAACAGCTCTAACCTGATCTTGTCAATTCTGCAGCTAAAGTAAGTCACCTGGGGTGCCTGGAACACACGGTGATGCAGGAAACGTTAGGTGCCCAATAACCAAAAAGCAACAGGTTCACAAGCAGTCAGGAGAATTACTTGTCTGGGCAGATGAAAAGCAATGTCCTTTGCCCAGGGGAAAAAAGTTAGAAATCTCACCACAACAGGTTATAGTTCAACAGGTTTATTTGGAAGCACTAGCTTGCGGAGCGCTGATGATGGAGCAGTATTCTGAAAGTTAGTACTTTAGCCTGGTGTTGTGATTTTTAACTTTGTAAACCCCAGTCCAACACCGGCTCCTCTGAATCAGAAAAATAATGCATTCTTTCCATATACTGGGCCTAATCTTTGACAGCAGGATCGAACCAGTCAAGCTTCCCAAATAATGTCATGATACCCTAACTCAAAGGCAAGTATTGTAAGTGAATTTCTTTGGGAGCGTTTTTTCTCGTCCCCACTGAAGTAACTCCAGAGGCCAGTATCCTATGACCAAATCACCCTTTATTTACATGTGGAAAGTACTTGACACAGGTCTGGCTTTGTCAGAGCCAGCTCTTTTAGTGAACAGAACTTCCACTGCTGTTTTTTGTTTTCCATGACACTGATCCAGCACAGAATGAGCAGAACCTCTTTTTTTTGTTTTACTTTCTTTTTTCTTTTTTCCCCACACTACTGCCTAACAGCGGTAGTGTTTATTTTTCCCCAGCAGCCATGTCATGTGTGTGCAGGTGTCGGACACAGTGAAGGACAACCAGTGTGTAAACCTTTATTCATTTCCCACCACCAGGAAGAAAGGAAACACCCAAGTGGTCATTGACAAGCAGTGCCCTTCTCAACAAAGAGCAATGCTGTGTGATCAAAAAAAAGTTGAAGGGGAGGGCAGGGATTAAATCAATAGAGAGTCGGAGGGGAAAATTACTGCTGTTGAGATTTCAGTCAGAACTCCCTGTTTGGACCAGATTAACAGCTACCATCAGGGAACTCGTATTCTGAGTCACGCTCGCTCGCCCCGCTCTCTTACTCTTTTTCTTTCTCTCTCTCTTGTTCTTTTTCTCTCTCTTGTTCTTTTTCTCTCTCCCCCTCTTTTTCTCTCTCCCCCTCTTTTTCTCTCTCCCCCTCTTTTTCTCTCTCCCCCTCTTTTTCTCTCCCCCTCTTTTTCTCTCCCCCTCTTTTTCTCTCCCCCTCTTTTTCTCTCCCCCTCTTTTTCTCTCCCCCTCTTTTTCTCTCCCCCTCTTTTTCTCTCCCCCCTCTTTTTCTCTCCCCCCTCTTTTTCTCTCCCCCCTCTTTTTCTCTCCCCCCTCTTTTTCTCTCCCCCCTCTTTTTCTCTCCCCCCTCTTTTTCTCTCCCCCCTCTTTTTCTCTCCCCCCTCTTTTTCTCTCCCCCCTCTTTTTCTCTCCCCCCTCTTTTTCTCTCCCCCCTCTTTTTCTCTCCCCCCTCTTTTTCTCTCCCCCCTCTTTTTCTCTCCCCCCTCTTTTTCTCTCCCCCCTCTTTTTTTCTCCCCCCCTCTTTTTTTCTCCCCCCCTCTTTTTTTCTCCCCCCCTCTTTTTTTCTCCCCCCCTCTTTTTTTCTCCCCCCCTCTTTTTTTCTCCCCCCCCTCTTTTTCTCCCCCCCCTCTTTTTCTCCCCCCCCTCTTTTTCTCCCCCCCCTCTTTTTCTCCCCCCCCTCTTTTTCTCCCCCCCCTCTTTTTCTCCCCCCCCTCTTTTTCTCCCCCCCCTCTTTTTCTCCCCCCCTCTTTTTCTCCCCCCCGCGCGCGCGCGCTCTTTCTCGCCCTCTCTGGTGGTGAACAGATGGTAGGATTATAATTTTAACTATAATCTGAGGCGATTTGATAAATTATTAGCATCAATAAATATTTTGGAGAGTATGGAAATTAAGTTACATTGGAATCCCTTCATGATAAGCTTGTAATTAAAGTTGTTAATTTAGTTGACATGTAGTTCTTAAATATTGATTGTGACAACTTCTATTTCAACAATATTTTGAAAAGGAACATTTTTTTGGTATGATTTCCGTTTGGAAAAACTCCACTTTGACTTCCTCCCTTCACCTTTAACATTTGAACAGTCTCATAGCTCTTCGCATTGCTTCCAGTGTCTGAAAGTCTCCTTTGTTTCTTGATAGCAGTGACGACTCCTGGATCTAAACGACACAACTAGAGGGTATTTATCTGCTTGTATCCCTCAGTACTCAACTGTTCTTGTTTTCTTAATATTATCCTGAAAAGGGTGCAGAAAAGTCTACACGGATGCTATTGGGACTGGAGGAGTTGAGTTGTAGAGAGAGGCTCGACAGGCTGGGACTTTTTTCCCTGGAGCACAGGAGGCTGAGGGGTAAGCTTATAGAGGTTTCTAAAATCATAAGGAGTATAGATGAGCTGAATAGCAAAAGTCTTTTCCCTGGGATGGGGAGTTCAAAACTAGAGGGCATAATTTTAAGGTGAGAGTTGAAAGATTTAAAAGGGATCTGAGGGGCAACTTTTTCACACAGCACAGCAGTTTGTGGCTGATCTCATAATCCCTAACTCTACTTTCTTGCTTTGTCCACACACTGATCCCGTACTGATTTAAACATCTCTATATCTCAGCCTTGAGTATACTTAATGACCCAGGCTTGTTAGCACTTTGTGGTAAAGAATTCAATTCACTACTCTCTAAGATGAGCAATATTTACTCTTTTTTTTTATGGGTGGTTCTTGCTGAGATTATACCTTTGGGTCCTAGACTCCTCCACAGATGGGGTGAGAAACCTTTTCTTGTCAAGTTTCCTAAGAGTCTGACATAGTCGAGAAGGTTGCATCTCATTCTTTAAATTTCATTGAGGATTCCAATGGCCCAGTCTTTTCTTTGTCTCCTCATAAGATCATCATTCTGTATCTAGATCAATCTACTGAACCTATCTGGGCTGCCTCTAATTCCAGAAGTCAGATAAGAGGATCAAAACTGTTCATAGTATTTCAGCTTTGCTCTGACTAATGCCTTTGTATAGTTTCAGCAAGACTTCCCTATTTTGATAATCCATTTCCTTTATAAATAAAGGCCAACATTCCTTTACTTTCCCCATTACCAGGTGAACTTTTATGCTAACTTTTTGTGATTTATGCATGGGGACTCCCAAGTCCCTCTGTGCTGTAGCTTTTTGCAGTTTTTTCTGCGTGAATAATTTTATTCTACTTGCCATAATGCATTCATTTCCCACATTATATTCCACCTTACAAGTTATTACCTACTTGCTTAACCTGTCTATCCTCTTTAAATATCTGTTTATTCTCCTCACTAGCCTTCCCATTTATTTTGGTGACAAATTTTACTATAGTATTTTTCTCATCCAAGTCATAGTCCTAGAGATGTACAGCACAGAAACAGTCCCTTTGGTCCAACTTGTCCATGCTGATCAGATATCCCAACCTAATCTAGTCCCACCTGCCAACACCTGGCTCTTATCCCTCCAAACTCTTCCTATTCGTAGACCCATCCAGATGCCTTTTTAAATGTTGCAATTGTACCAACCTCCACCACTTTGTCTGGCAGCTCAATGCATGCAAGTTCCACCCTCTGCGTGAATAAGTTGTCCCTTAAATCTGTTTTATATCTTTCCCCTCTCACCCTAAATTTATGCCCTCTAGTTCTGGACTCCCCCATCCTTAATTGGTCTATTTATCCTATCTATGCCCCTCATGATTTTGTAAAGCTCTGAAGTCACCTATCAGCCTCCGATGCTCCAGGGAAAACAGCCCTAGCCTATTCAACGTCTCCCTATAATAGCTCAAATCCTTCAGCTCTGGCAACATCCTTGTAAATCTTTTAATCCCCGTGGCATGCTGGTATTGCAGGTTGCTGTCTTGAAAATGCCACCCTGCACCCCACCCCCATCCCAACTCTGACTTCTATTTGTTAGCCAACCTTGTATCATGCTAATATATGATCTCCAGTGCTAGTCTTGTCTTTTAAGTAGCCTAATGTAAAGTTCCTTTATCAAAAGTCTATAAAATTCCCAATAAACTGTATCTACTGCATCACCTTTACCCAGGTTGTTACCACCTCTGGAATTTTAACAAATATGTCAGGCATGATTTCCCCTTCATGAAGCCATCTGACTTTTCTTGATCATTTCACTGATTTCTGCTATTTCAGATAGGTATGCTGCATCTGAAAACTTAAGAACTTCAGATAAAGAATACTTTGGGATTTCAGAGACACTGTCTTGCCAGTATGGATTGTCTCTATCTTGAAACTCATACATCTGAAGAGCTGCTTTAGCCTCCTGCTACAGTTGCTCATCAGAGCCTGCTTTTTAAACTGCCAGGCAGGAGGCTGGAAGAACACCGCAAGCCAGGCAGCAGCCAGCATTTCTGTTGACGTGATAGGTCATCAGTTTGCATAGATTTAAAGGCTCCTGATCTGCTTTAAGCAAGCACTACTTTCATTTGCAAAATCAGAAATCGAGATAAGTGGGTAAATAGTCTGCTCTTTTCTAACCGGCCCACTGCACATTGGTCAAACTTGGGGGGGGGAAGCATTCAGCATGATGTGCACTGGAGGTGGAAAATAATTCTGTTTTAAAACTTTTGAAAATGTAGGATTATGCAAATTAAGTCAAATTTTACTGATTAAAGCATTTGGGCCATTTGGAAAAAAAACTTCATTTGGCTCAAATGGACTCGAACGGACATGCTAAGTTTGGGCCTGTTAGGGGAAAAAAAAATTTCAGTTGACCTGAAGTGGTCAAAAGGTGAAGCTTTTTTAAAAGAACTCAAACTCAGCATGTCTTCAAGTCTGTTTGGGTCTGCTTTCAAAAAGACCTTTAGTTTTTAGGTCTTTTGATTGTTGGATGTGCAAATAAAGGATACCCAACCTGTACATGTTTATAATAGACTTTAATGTTTTACCAATAACCTGTTAAACTATCTGGTGTTTTTTTTTAACTTTTTTGATAAAGGGAAGGGGACAAACAAACAAGAATTTATACTGTGTTTTCCAATTCTCTGGAACTTTTCCAGAATCTAAGGATTAATGGAAGATTACTACCAGTGCATCCACTTTCTCTTTAGCAAGTCTGAGTACACATACTTTGCTAATTAACTTCTGAACCTAAGAAGTGCAGGTATAGGCTTGCTGCAGGCTACAAGGTTAATAGAGGGTGACTGTTGGTCGAGACTATTTTAAACCAAAGCCTATTGAATGCAAGTTAAGTTCAAAACTGCCCAAACTCAGGTGTTATGAGCCATTCATTAAACAATGACAATATTATGACAATATATGTAAAGTAGAATCTCATTAACATCACAGGGAAATAGTTGCGAATGGGAACCTGTTCATATTTTTAAGGGATGTAGTTACCGAATGTGGGCGTAGCAGGATTCTTATCTTAGTCATGTTTTGGAGATGCCGGTGTTGGATTGGGGTGTACAAAGTTAAAAATCTCACAACTGGTTATAGTCTAACAGGTTTATTTGCAAGCACTATCTTTCATCAGGTGATTGTGGAGTATAAGATCATAAGACACAGAATTTATAACAAAAGTTTACAATGTGATCCAACTGAAATGATATATTGAAAAAGACCTGGATTGTTTAAGTCTCATCTTTTAGAATGAACATGTTGGTTTCAGTTCTTTCATATGTAAATTGCAGAACTTTTCAAGTTACATTCTCAAGTGAACTTTAACAATTGGTGCCATGTCGGCTCATATAATGCATTGAAGGTGTGAGGTGCCCTGTGTGAGACTGTCTATGCGACAATGTTCAGACTGATTCTAATCTCAAAAATGGATTTACAGAATCTTACATGGATTATTGCAGTTTTTGAAGAAAATAAAATGTCATTCTGCAAGTACAAATTCACCCCACAAACTTGTTTGTATTTGAGTCTAAAGGGGTATAAGTCTGAGAGGGTGTGTGGGAGTGTGTGAGCATGAGTGTGTATGGGTCTGTGGGTGTGTAGTGCAGTGGGGTCACCTGTAGTGTGACATGAACCCAAGGTCCTGGCTGAGGCCATCCCCATGGGTAATTTTAAAAAAAAGTTCTGGGATTTAAATATGAAAGAACTGAAACCAACCTGTCCGTTCTAAAAGATGAAAGACTTAAACAATCCAGGTCTTTTTCAATATATAATTTCAGTTACATCACTAAACTTTTGCTATAAATTGTCTTATGATCTTCAACTCCACAACCACCTGATGAAGGAGCAGCGCTCTGAAAGCTGGTGCTTCAAAATAAACCTGTTGGACTGTTACCTGATGTTGTGATTTTTAGCTTAAGAGTAATTTGAGTTGTTGATCTGAGTCAAGAATGCTGTATTTCCTCTTCTCTGTATTGTGGAATGTAGTGTCTTTTCAGTTTAATTACTCTACCTTTTTTATCGCAGCAGTAGTCTGTAAATAATTCAGGGAGGCACATGCTTTCCCAAAGTGTAAATAAAATGGAATAAAATTTGAGGTTGATGAGTATGAGAAGAGAAGGAAGTTTGTTTTTATTTAAATATCATTTTGCACAAAGACCTGCTGACTATTTCCAGTACTGACAACATCTGAAAAAAACGTTTCCAGTTGAATATGGTTTCAGTTCTAATGAATGGAAAAATATCTTGGACTTCCTGCTGTTTTGATTGGTGGGAAGGTAGAAGAACAAAGGGTGAAGGCAAGAGTGGTTAATTCCTGAAGACGTCTTTGAAAGAAAAGGCAATGGATTGCAATCATTTGCGTAAAGAAACAATGCATTTGTCTAGAGTGCACATTCACAGCAGAATAATCAACCTTATCTGGACACAAACATGAAAACGAGTTACACATTGTCACTTGGAAAAGAAGAGTGTCAAAATGAAGGACAATTCATGGTCTGAAGTTGTGACATACAATATTGAGTCCAGAAGGCTGTTAAGCACTTCACTGGAAAATGATTTGGAGATGGCGGTGTTGGACTGGAGTGTACAAAGTTAAAATCACACAACACCAGGTTATAGTCCAACAGGTTTAATTGGAAGCGCACTAGCTTTTTCAGAGCGCCGCTCCTTCAACCACCTGATGAAGGAAACTGGAAAATGAGATGCTGTTTCTCAAGCTTGCATTGGGGTTTGCTGGAACATTGTAGCAAGTTGAGGACCGAGAACTGCAAGAACAGGATGTTGAATTAAAATAAGTAACTGAAATGTTGACATTGTGCCTCTCGGTTTTTTTCTCGAAGCATAATTTGGTCTTCCCAATTTCCAGGTCAGTGTACATCTAGAAGTTCTGCTGAGATGGTGAAAGAATGCAAAATCCTGAATTTAGCCTTTGTTGAAATCAGGGAAGGGCAGGAGAGCAGCATTTTGTGAATTATTCTTGTAGGGAACTAGCTCAAACATGAGGCTATTGGCCTCCTTCTCTGGCATAATCATTTTATTATTCCTATCTCATTGGGGAAGGTTTAAAAAGTGAAGGCATTGAAAGCTATGAAACTACATTTTGTGTGCAGGTAGTTCTCCTATAACACCATAGTTGTGTTCCCATGTGATGCTGTGCTATAGAAAATAGAGCAGAAGAATAATGGGACCTTTGAGGGAAAAACCACCAAAAAAACCCACTAAAATTCAAAACAAATATAGTAGTTAGCTTAACACAAGTAGCACAGTCTAAATAAATTTTAACCTGTTGTAATTATTGTGTAGTATGGTACTATATAGTGTAATTTATTGGAATCTTCAACTGATTACTCAATTGGCATCTATACCTGCTGGCTGCACTACATTCTAGCCAGTCTTCTGATCCCATCCAATGGTAACACTGCACAAGTTAGATCCCAGAATTAAACCTGTCTTGATAGATCAAGGATTGAATCTGAACTGGCACTTAGCAAAATAAATTTTGTCAAGTTTTTCATCAGGTTTCGCAGTGTGATGCTTGGGGATGTCTATCACTTTATTTTACAAAACCTGCCTGCTTTATTACCTATCCCACCCTTTGGTGCCCCTCTCGCACATTCTAGCACTATCATACCATGTGCCATTTCCAAAACAGCTCACCACTTCCTGGATATTCCAGAATTGACCAACATTTGTGGTACAGCACCATCTTTGAAAAGATATTGTGTACCCAGACAAGAGCTGTCACTTCAGAACTGCCCTGTATGGTTCCTGACATTGGCCCTGGACATGGCTGACACTGGAAAATTGGTGCATCTCTTTCGGGCAGGTATGGAAATTCAGCTGATGGTAATAGGGTGTTGCAGAGGCAGGATGTCCTTTTCTCCCAAGCCAACACAGGACACTATTATGCTGGAACCATGCCAAACTGGACCAGGGTTACCATTCAGGCCAGTGCATTCTCAACCATTTGAAGGAATGTTCAGAGTATAGGAAGAAGATCAATGACCTTCTCCACTCTGCCAATGAAAGTGCCACTAACTTCTCATTGATACCTTGCACCCACTCTGTCTGATACTGTACCCACCATTTCCTGCAACATCTTCCCCATTCACACTCATCCTTTGCTAACATCTGACCCTGACTAACCCTGAATCTCTTCTGCACAGCCTACGCACACCCTCAGGACATCTCCACACATGCACCAAAAGTAAGTGTGCCTCCCACCTTTCTCTCCCTCACCCACTATGTGCAGAGTTTCCTAACTCTGACCAAATTGAGCAGCTGGTTGACCATGCCCAAGCCCCTGTCTGGTATTTTTTTGCAGTTGATTACCATAGTGATTAGTCATTGAAACAGATTCACATGAGTCTGCAGATATTTTTTAACATTTAAACATCTTTATTTAGACAGTTTCTTTTAAAAAAAAACTCTTAATACAATGACAACACCAAGTGTCAAACTTCTCCTCCATGCTGTCCTTTTGTTTTGTTAGTCAATTCCAGTGAAATTTCATTCTTATCTCACTCCAGTTTCTAAATTAACAGATTTCTCCCAGCTGCTTTTCCTCCCGCTATAGAGACATTTTTACTATGTTTTAAGTCCTGATTTCACAATACCTTTCACAAAGCTGTTCATGAGAGAGTGCATTAGCCAACTGGTCAACTCAGAGTCCAGTCCTCCACGCACTGACGCCTAGTACCAAGGCTGAGAATCATGTAATTGAAAGGAGGTTCGCTTTATAATAAAAGTCCACAATTTACAAATTGCGTTACAGACAAATCACATTTAGTAAATGCATGTTTATAGGAGAGCTACCTGTATCCACCTAACCTGGTGTGTTACTTCATTTTTCAAGCAGAGAAGCATATCAATATTTTTTAACCTGGGAATGCATTGTAATTAGGAATATCAAATAGTGAACAGTTAAGTAATTAATCAATAAATGTTGGTCCTGCCATTGCTGTTAATGTACAAAACAAATTTCTAACTTTTCTGTGGCATATTCTGTTTTTGGAAAAGCATTAGTAATGTTTGAGTATGCTATGTAAGATGTTGCTACAGATTTGTCCACTGCTGCTTTTCAATTGAGTATAAATGACAGCTGAAAGAAATTTATTGGTAATTTATTTTGGTAAGCACACCTGTTAATGTTTTAAATGGCAAACTGACATAACTTCAGTAGTTTAAATTGATATTTTTTAAAGTGATATTTATATTCCTTATAATAATTCTTAGAACCATAAATCAATAAATGCACAAAATATGAAGGCTTGTTCAATTTAAATCATAACTATGAATTTATTCAATTGTTTGATTTGTTGGAAGTGCTGATTTGTTTTTATTGTGTAGCTATTTGTACCTGAAACATGTTGCTTTCATTGAAATTTGTGGTGGGTAATTTTTACAAAATAGATCTGTAGTATGCTGTTAATAACTACATACTCAAGATAGAAACAAAGAAATGTAACAGGAATATTTTATGACCTATAGTTTACATTGCTTAATTTAAACTTGGTTTTGTTATCAAAAGAAATTCCAACAGATATTGCAAGTATATACAATTTAATGTAACTGCGTATGCTTCTCTGTTTTGTATCTAATATCTGTTCTGTTCAAATAAAGGGAATTTTCCCTCTGCTCCATTTTTGAAGTTTGGACTTGATTTTTTAACATGGTTCCTTTTATTAAAGGACTTTACCTGAACAAAATATCTCTTTCTTACCTATTGTGCTCACTTCCTCTTAGTTTCAGATGCTGTTGTCTGTTACACCACCTTAATTTGAGAGGACAGAGTTTGACTTAGTCACTTTTAAATTAATGGTTCTGTTAATAATAGTGTGTCACATGGCATAAATCCCTATCATTATAAAACAGCATCTCTTCAGACGCACCGCAAAATATGTTAAAAGAGATTAGCTCTTTATAACCTCTTCCAGGCATTTGGAAAATTTACTAAAATTTGAATGTGTTTTTGAGCTTTCATTCCTGAAGGTATTGATTTGCTTGGACATTATCTGCAGAGACAATAGTGGATATTCTGCATGTATGCCGCAGATGCTGAGTGTGAGAATCACAGGGGCCTCTGTAATTGTATTCTAACCAGTCTTCAGTTGTAATGTGTGCAATTCTGGCATTTCACCATCCCACCCTCCCGCCCCATACATTTTTCTCTCTAGCCTTTGTCTTTTAGGCTGTCAGACCACGTAGTTTACTCACTAAATTATCAGAAAGACTTGAATATAAGGAATGTATTTGAGAGATATCAAAGTCCAATCTAAATGAAGCTCCAGTAACTTAGCAGCTTTAATATGTTTTGTTAAGTATCTTATCTAATTGACTACTAATTCTCTGATTTATAATACGAAGATAATAGAACAGAATTAAAATCAATTGAGGTGGAATTAAAATATTCTAACAGTAATTTTGCTGCTTGTTTTAATTAAGCAATCTATTTGAATGTATTTTGTAGTTCTCTTTTATATATAATGCTTTTGGGTTCCATTAATTTAGGAAGTTACAATGGAGGAAGAAAAGGAATAAGACTAAGCATTATGTGCACTATATTAAATAATCCAGTATGTTGCTCATTATCAATCAAAAGATTAGAATGATGACAAATTAACATTCTCCCATGAATTTTTATTCTCACTGCTTTAATTTTGGTCTTGCAAATTTCTAAAGGTGGAAAGAGCTAATTGGTTCTTCTACTTCCAAAATGTTATTTTTAAAGGCATATGAGATCAGAGGCATGAGATGCACTCCATATTAATACATTAAGTTATTCCTGAGATGCATGTACTTTTTTTTTGAGAACTATGTTGCATTTTTAATTTGTGTAATGTATCTACATACTACTTAATTAAAAGCTTTGAATCTAATTCATTATTCCTTTTAAATGCAAAGCATCACCCACAAAAATATCAGGCAGATTTGTAAGGCACCAAGGTAATCTGACACAATGATTCAAATTACTGAATGTTCAGTTATAAGTGAACTAGCTAAATGCAGTTGATTCATTCATTCCAATGAACAGCAGAAAATTCAGCAAACACACTAATTATTTTAAAGTTTCTAGTTAGGAATGGACAGGTAACAGAAAATAACTACCCGAATCTAACCTTTTATGATATTCTTACTTTCTTGTTTTTTTTTTTGAATAATGCAAAGAACAAACCATTTCTTGAATTTGAAATGACATTTTGGACTTAAACCTTTTTTACTTGAGCTTTGGCTGAAGGGCGTCGATTGGTAAATAGGGAAAATGCATGTTCTGTTTTTCTTAGTATTTGATGCAAAGAACAGGAAATGTAATTGCCTTTTATTGTAAGTGGTATGAGGGTGAACAAATATCTATTTTCTTTTATCCATACAGGCACTATTCTCCACTAACGAACAAAATGACTTTTTTCTTTAGTATCAGCTCAATCAACATGTTGTTTAGTTTATGTAATTTATAATAATATGAAAGAGTGAGGATTCTGAATAACTATTTGGTTTGTCTGGCTGACCATATTATGAGTCAGTTGTTGGATTGTGCATGAACATCAAAAACAACAATTCCATTAGGCTCCCATATTAAGGTTTTCCTACTTTGCTGCATTTCATGTGATATTTATAAATGGTACAAATAGATGTAACAGAGATGAGTTTTGTTGATTTCAAGACTCTCCTGTCATGATTCCAACCGACTTCATGTATCACTGCTAACTGCATTGTGAAATAAGCTTGTTTTCACTTCTCAGTAAGTAAAAGATCTGCATATAAAATAAGGAAAGGAATGGGAGATTTGCTGACAGCTTCACATTATTCACCTGTTCTGTTGATAAAGAATGTTGGCCCAAATGAAGAGAGTATCCAAGACTGGGCTGAAAGGTGACGCTCGGACAAATGCTAAGCAATGACTATATCAAGTAGATGGGTACCTGGGTTTTCTCTTATTACCAACATCAGCGTTACTATCTTGGGATTCAATATTCCAGAAGCAATATAGCTGAATCAGGACAGAAACTGGATATTTTAGACTGAACTACTGCCCTTAGTTGGGACCCCAATATTGAGAGTGAGATCTGCAAACGCTGGAGATCAGAGTTGAGAGAATTCCTGATGAAGGGCTTTTGCCTGAAATGTCAATTCTCCTGCGCCTTGCATGTTGCCTGACCTTCTGTGCTTTTCCAGCACCACACTCTACCCCAATATTGCACAGCATGATATGAATGCATGATTTTTGATTGAAGATCAGTTAAGAGCAGTGGACTCTGGAAGCTGATAGCATTACCTCTCATTTTGTTAATTGAGGAGCTGCATCTTTTTTTCAGCTTGAGACAACTGCTTCCTTAAGATGAAGATTGCTTTCAGCATTTGGAAAATCATGCAATTTAGATGCTCACAGTCCCTCATAAGGCAAACTGTATGTCAGCCTGCTGTGGGAAAAATGGATAAATAGTGAAACAGCTGTGGATCTCATCCCTCCCCTGTCTGTTGCTGGGAGTTACCTATTTTACATGTCCATGTTATGGCTGCTACAGTGGACAAGTACCTCACTAATAATTTCCAGTCAGCAAAGAGTGGGCTTGATAAGCCCTTTTAAATGGCTCATGTAGCTATTTGCTGCTTTGGGCAAGTAGGTATTCCATCCAAGTTTAATTTCTTGGGGAAAAATGCCAGGCCAGAATTTTACTAGCAAACTGCACCAACAATTTGTGGGAAATGCCGTACTCGCCACTAGTGCTGATTTTAAATATCTCCGGAATTCTGTACCTCACCTCTTGACCCTCAAAAGGCAGAAAGAACCTGTTGACTTTATATATCTTTGTGTCAAAGATTCAGATGCCAGGCATTTCACTAGCATTGCTGTTCTATTAATGTAACCATATAAATGACATTTCCATAGCCTGTTGTAAATGAAACAACAATAATTCAGCAGAACAGGCAATAATGAAATTCTAGAAAATTTGTTCTTACCTACCACATTGTATCATTGATATATACAGTGTGCAGGCTATATAGGAAGTTTTAACAAGATTGCTTGAATAACATCTCTCCACCTTGCTGTGTTACCACTTTGAAGACTCTTCACCATTGTCAATGACATCTAGCATTGGGCTAAAGAAAGGTAATATTTTCATAGCCCTATCATTTTTTAAAAATTACTTTTGGTGTTTGTACTTGGCTTAGCCTCTCCCAAAATAGGCTTTGATCTTTTTGCCCATTGTGATTACTTAAGTCAAATACAAAATGTAAGTTTGAGCTTTTGTTGTATACCTTAATTTCCAGATTTCAGTGGAGCCATTTGATCAATTAACTCATGGACTATTTTTCTTTTAATTGTTATTGAATCACACAGTACAGCAGAAGTCTTATGGCCATAGAGTTTGTACTTCCTAACCAGCATTTTATACACTTCCAACATAATCTTGTTGTATTTTGTGCCTTAGCTGATAAAGGCAAGTATTGCGTATTTCTTCTTGACCACCAAGGTATCTGTCTTGCTACCTTCAGGTATCTGTGGTTAGGCACACCAGTATGTCCCAGGGTCCTAACATTGACAGTGTAATCCCTTGCCTCCTTAGCCTTCCCAAGTGCATTACCTCTTGCTTTTCTCATTTGTCACTGCTGTAACCAGCTGACCAATCTATTGATATCCTCGTGCAGTCTATGGTGATCTCCTTACTATTTACACCCGACCAGTTATTGTATCTCCTACATTTAAGTCCAAATCATTAATGTACACCATAAAGAGCAAGATTCCAGCGCCAAGCCTCACTGAAGCCATTATCTGGATTTACTGTAATTGATCTTGTTTGCCATGAGAACTTCCAATAAGCTGGTATGTTGACCATTCTTTCCCCTGACAAGGTAACAGTGTACTCATGCCTAGTTCAGATCCAGTCCATAATAATCTTTTAAAAGTACTCTGTGCCACTATCTGACTTAGCGTGTTAGATCAAGTGATGGGACTACCTGTCACTGCTGTGGTGTTGCTGTTTTTCTTATGAGGGCTGAATCAGCAGGACAGGTGGTTGGCATTAGAAGAGTAAAAGTAGACAAATGAAAGCTTGTGTTGAAGTTAGAAGCAAAAATAAGTTCCATGGTTATGCGATCAGCAAATTTACCCTCATGCCTGATGGCAGGATATGGGTGAGCTGCAAGTTAAGACACCGCATAAGGTAGGAACATATGGTTATTTTAATTTCAGTGATTGTTGGATGCTGTGGACCAGCCCCAGTGGAGAACCATCTCCTCTGTTAAGTTCAGTGTGTGCACATATCATTGAGCTTTGCTGGTTCTGGTCTAATCCCTTCAACTTTATGCTACCCTGTCCTACATGGAAGGAATGTCAATGATTGTGTTGCATGATATGCCTGCCACCACTGAATAGTTGAAGATGTGGAGAAGTCATGGGACTTGAGTGTGGTACAGACATTTATTGTGTTCAAGGTGCACTGGAGAATAAGAGACACTCTGACTAATGTGTGAGGTTGTTAGGTATCGTATGGTACTGATGCTAAATCCGAGGAGTTAAACATCAGGAATTGTCTACCCTGACCATGTGCTTCTAAACTCATGATCATCTCTCTTGGTCTTCTAGTCACATGAAATAAGTGTTTGAGCAAAACTTTTAGTTTACTTCAGCATAGAACAGATGAGAATGATTTTTGTGGTGCAGTGGTAGTATCCCTGTCTCTGGGTCACAAGTTTAGGGTTCAAGCCCCACCTACCTTGGAGGCATATCACTAACATTACTGAATAGGTTGATTAAACTAATTTAAGAAAATGGTGGTATATTTGGCATGTCACTGAACTGGTAATACAGAGGTTGAGGTTAATGGTCAAGGTTCCTATGTTAAAATCCCTATATAAAAACATAATCTTTTAACCACTCGACTGCTCTACCATTCAATCCAATCATGGCTGATCTCCTCTCAGCCTTAACTCCACTTTCCTGCTTTCCATAACCCTTCAATTCATTACTAATTAAAAATCTGTCTATCTCCTCCTTAGATTCTTCAAAGTCCCAGCATCCACCACACTCAGGGCTATGAATCTGTGACATTCAATTACCCTAATGAGAGATGCAGTTTTTCTTCATCTGTTTTAAATCTGTTACCCTTATTTAAAAAAAACTATGACCTGTCATTTTCTCTTGCCCAAAAAAGGAAATATCCTTCCTACATCTATGTTGTTAATCCCCTAGAGAGTCTTGTATATCTCAATTAGATCTCTTAATTCTTCTAAACTATGAGTATAGGCCTGCACTGCTCAATTTATCTTCACAAGACAACCCCTTCACCTCTGGAATCAATCTAATTAATCTCCTCTGAACTGTCTCCAATGTCACTACATTCCTCCTCATGTATGGTGACCAAAACTGTACACAGTAATCCAGGTACAATGCCATTAATGTCTTGTACAATTGCAGTAACATTTTCCATTTTTATACTCTATATTCCATTAGCAATAAATGGCAGAATTCCAGATCCTTTTGCAGTGAAGCAATCTGAATCTTTTCTCCATTTAGATAATAAGTGGCCTTTCGATGCTGCTAACCAAAATTGATAACCTTACTAATCCAAGTTAAACTCCATCTGCCAAAGTTTGGTCCATTCACTTAAACTATACCCAGTTGTAAATTTCTTATTTATTTATTGCAGCTTAATTTCCTTTCCATAACAGCTAATGGAATTTAAAAATCAATTTGGGATTGCTCAGGGGTTAACACTGCTGCCTTGAGTACTAGGGACCTAGGTTCAATTCTAGCCTCTGGTAATTGTCTATGTGGAATTTGTACATTTCTTCTTGTGTCAGTGTGCATTTCCTCTGGGTGCTCCAGTTTCCTCCCAGAGTCCAAAGGTGTGCAAGTTAGGTGAATTGGCCAAGCTAAAATTGACTGTAGTGTGCAGGCTAGGTGCGTTGGCCATGACAAATGTAGGAATGATGTAGAGGGGTGGAATGCTCTTTGGATGGTCAGTGGTAAGTCGATGGGCCGAATGGCCTCTTTCTACTCTGTAGGGATTCTGATTCTAACAAATTCTAGGGTCTTGTGGTATACAGAGGAACCTCGATTATCCGAATACCAATTATCCGAAAATCTGATTTTCCGAAGGACATCTCGAGGTCCTGATAGAAGCATTACATCAAAGACGTGTTTCCAATAGTGATTGCGTCTTTTGTTTATAGTGATTTTAAACAGGCACGGTCTCCAAATGACTGACCTCCTGCCCTCTCTCTATCCCCATATTTTCCCTGGAGTGCTACAGAGTGGTGTACCCTAAGCCCCCCGCCCCCCCCCTTCCCCAGATAATCTTTCCAACATTGTCCTGTACAGGGCAAATGTGGAACCTGTCAAAACGTTGCAGTAAAAAGGTGTGTGTGTGTGTGCGCGCTATTTGGAGACTTACCCCACAAAGGTGGCAGCAGCAACAGAAGTCTGCCCCGGAGAGGGGCGGGGCAGGGGCTCACGTCCTCTGTGCAGTGCTGGATGGGGGTGGGGGGAGGAAAAAAGAGAGAGAGTCGGTGATGTTGGGGGCGGGGCTCACATGCTGTGTATGGCTGCAGTCTCCTGAATAAGGAGCAGACTTTTAAAACGCCGAGCCCCAGAGGTAGGGCATCTAATCGATTTTAACTGAATAATCGATTATCTGAATGAAATAGTGCCCGCCCATCTCATTTGGATAATCAAAGTTCCCCTGTAATGGCGCTGTCCAGACCTCTGGTCCAATAAGTTCAAGTTCCACCTGCCTCAAAGATGGGTTATAATCTGTCCAAAAGTATTGACTAAAAAACCTTGGATGGAAATACTGTCTTAATGGCTGAAAAATGTCTCTCTTGCTAGGTTCTGTAGTCTCGTTTCTCAAAATGGCCAGAATTCCAAGGGAGAACAAAGAAAACGCTAACAACAAAAAAGACAACACACTCTGGCTCTCCTTAAAGTATGGCAACATTGATGCAAAGAAACAGAAGGAGCTAGTTAAAATGGTGACATCCTAGATCACCAAGTTACACCACACGTCTGGTCCAAACACCTCATTGATGAGATGGAATAGCGGTAGACAAGCGGGCGGGGAAGGGGGGGGGGGGGGGGGGGGAGTGGGTTAAAGAAGCAAATCCTGCAGTCCAAGTCTCAATATCTCATGACAAATATGGCCAAAGATCTGCAGATCGAGAATCAGTTTGTTGAGTTATATGAAGGACCACAGCAGAAACTCACTCATCCTGAAATCAAGGGATAGCAATGAATGACATTAGCAGAATTTGCTTTGCTATACAATTCCACTGGTATATTTTGGAAAGCAGAATGAGGAAAAATAGCCAAAGTTGGCTTAGTGCATTTGAGGTTTATTAAGCATGCAGAAAAAGGGAACAACTGATGTTTGATCAATACTGTTTTTTTTTCCCTATAGTCTCCTCACCCTCTCAGATCTTATTATAAAAATATAAACTTATTCTTGTGCTTAAAAATATTCAGTGACTCTCTTCCTCAAGCTGGAATCAAAATTCCAAAGACCGGCAGCTCAACTTTCCTGGCTATTGGGTCGCAGTCATATAGCATGGAAGCAGAGCCTTCGGTCCAACCAGTTTAGGCCGACCATGTTCCCAAATTAAACTAGTCTCACCTGCCGACGCATGGCCCATATCCCTCCAAACCTTTCCTGTTTATGAATGTATCCAAATGTCTTTTAAATGTTGTAACTGTATCTGCATCCACAACATTTTTCTGGCCATTCATTCAACAGCGAATCATTCTCAATGGAAGGAAGTTGCCCCTTGTGTCCTTTTTAAACCTTTCTCCTCTCACCTTCGAAATATGCCCCCTAGTTTTGAACTCCCCCACGGTAGGGAAAAAGCCCTTGTCATTCAACTTATCTATGCCAATCATGATTTTAAAAATCTCTATAAGGTTACCTATCAACCTCCTATGCTCCAGTGAAAAATGACCAAACCTTTTCAACCTAATTTTATATCTCAAAGCCTCCATTGCCAGCAACATCCTAGTAAACCTTTTCTGAACCCTGTTCAGTTTAACAATATCCTTCCTACAACAGGGTGACTAGAATTGCACACAGAATTCAAGAGGAGGCATTTGGATACAGAAGGCTGGGGTGTGCGGGGGAAAAGGAAGATGCTTGGGCAACTTGGGTCTTCACTCAAGTTATGATTCATGATTCACCCAATCTACCGCCATACAAAAAGCACTTCTGTTTATAGTTTATGTTGGCGCAATGTAAGTTACTGATTATAAGCTTTTGCTGGATTGGTATAGAGCACAACTGTAGCTGCTGTCCAAGCGGGCAACCCTAGTCAGTTGGATTCTTTTTCAGCTTCACCTACTTGCTTAATATGTGCATGAAGCTTTGACAATCCTGTCTTTTGACAGGCAGGTTGGTAATGTATGCAGAGGCAAGATAAATGCAACCTGGATTACTGATGGCCTTTTCTTTATGGTTGATGAATGCAGAACCTCTGTGATTGAGAATGCACTGTAAGTTCTACGTGGACGTTACTTTCTTGTGACAAAGCAGACTGGCTGAAAGTGCATCTCTTTGTAGAGAAATGCTAGATGCCTTTCTGATAGGAGAAAATTGAAGTGAAATGAGCATGGAGTGGGTTACACAGTAGCAAAATCTGCTAGTTGTAGTGATTTGAGTGCCCCCTGTCCTCCGCAGGGGCTCAGGTTTCTTACTCTTTTGTTTGTAAACAAGTGGGGTCCTAGATAATCTTTATGTGCATCTGTGCTCTGAGATTCCCCTTCTCCCCTCTTCTCCCCCCCCCCCCCCCCCGCTAAGATTTCAAGGATCAATTCTAAAGCACTCTGTTGCCATTAACAGAATTCCCCTAACTGAGAGACAAGGGCATTTCAACACAAGTCTGGTACCAATTATGCAACTTGACCAATGTGCACGTGGGACTGTGGAATTGAGAAGATGAACAATGCTGGGTATAGAACGCTGAGTTATACTGTTAGTGTGGCTACTGTGTGATTAATTCTGCTTACATATTGGGAAATGGTGCAAGGTATCTTGGAGACCTTTAAGATTGCACCACTGGTTCCAGCAAGATCTCATGATCTCCAGACAGGCCACCTTTAACAGTGTCCTTGTTACTCAGTGCTGACTGTGGTCCCAACCATTTCTCTGTATGTAGCAAGGACGTCAACTAAGAAATGATTCGAAGAAGAACAGATATCTGTAGATTAACACCAGCTGTACCACTGACCCAGAAAGCACCCATTATTTTCTTGACATCCTTGATCAGACTCTTTTGGATAGTATCGTACAAAACCAGATTGCAGTGTCAGAGTGATATCATCTGCATAAAGCCATCTAAAATATTAATTGCTGTTAGTTGATAATCAAACAAGGAGAGTTAGATGTCCTTGTTTTTTTTCTAAAGTTCCAAAGGACATTTTGGAACATTTACCTAAATAAATTAGTTTCACAGAAGTACATAGAACATAGAAGAATACAGCGCAGTACAGGCCCTTTGGCTCTCGATGTTGTGCCGATCCAAGCCCACCTAACCTACACTAGCCCACTATCCTCCATATGCCTATCCAATGCCCGCTTAAATGCCCATAAAGAGGGAGAGTCCACCACTGCTACTGGCAGGGCATTCCATGAACTCATGACTCGCTGAGTAAAGAATCTACCCCTAACATCTGTCCTATACGTACCACCCCTTAATTTAAAGCTATGCCCCCTCGTAATAGCTGATTCCATACGTGGAAAAAGGTTCTCATGGTCAACCCTATCTAAACCCCTAATCATCTTGTACACCTCTATCAAGTCACTCCTAAACCTTCTTTTCTCCAATGAAAACAGCCCCAAGTGCCTCAGCCTTTCCTCATACGATCTTCCTACCATACCAGGCAACATCCTGGTAAACCTCCTCTGCACCCGTTCCAGTGCCTCCACATCCTTCCTATAGTATGGCGACCAAAACTGCACACAATACTCCAGATGCGACCGCACCAGAGTCTTATACAACTGCAACATGATCTCAGGACTCCGGAACTCAATTCCTCTACCAATAAAAGCCAGTACGCCATATGCCTTCTTCACCGCACTATTTACCTGGGTGGCAACTTTCAGAGATCTGTGTACATGGACACCAAGATCCTTCTGCTCATCCACACTACCAAGTATCCGACCATTAGCCCAGTACCCCATCTTTTTGTTACTCTTACCAAAGTGAATCACCTCACACTTACCTACATTGAACTCCATTTGCCACTTTTCTGCCCAGTTCTGCAGCTTATCTATATCCTGCTGTAACCTGCCACATCCTTCCTCACTGTCAACAACTCCTCCGACTTTCGTATCATCCGCAAACTTGCTCACCCAACCTTCTAGCCCCTCCTCTAGGTCATTTATAAAAATGACAAACAGCAATGGTCCCAAAACAGATCCTTGCGGAACACCGCTAGTAACGGCACTCCAAGATGAACCTTTACCATCAACTACTACCCTCTGTCTTCTTCCAGCCAGCCAATTCCTAATCCAAACCTCCAACTCACCCTCAATGCCATACCTTTGTATTTTTTTGAAGTAGCCTACCATGGGGATCCTTATCAAACGCCTTACTAAAATCCATATACACCACATCTACCGCTTTCCCCTCGTCCACCTCCTTAGTTACCTTCTCAAAGAATTCAATAAGGTTTGTGAGGCACGACCTGTCCTTCACAAAACCATGCTGACTATCCTTGATCACATTATTCCTATCCAGGTGTTCATAAATCCTATCCCTTACAATTCTCTCTAAGACTTTGCCCACAACAGAAGTGAGACTCACCGGTCTATAGTTACTAGGGTTATCCCTACTCCCCTTCTTGAACAAGGGAACCACATTTGCTAACCTCCAGTCTACTGGCACTACTCCTGTAAACAATGAGGACATAAAAATCAAGGCCAATGGCTCTGCAATCTCCTCCCTTGCTTCCCAGAGAATCCTAGGATAAGTGCCATCAGGCCCAGGGGACTTGTCTATTTTCACCCTTTCCAGAATTTCCAACACAATGTCCTGTTCCTAAGTGAATACTGATGAAAAGTATTCATTCAGTGTCTCCCCAATCTCTTCAGCTTCCACATGCAACTTTCCACTACTATCCTTGACTGGACCTATTCCTAAACTAGCCCATTACAAACACCCTATTACTTTCACTCTTCTCTTGAATCATCCTCGCAATCCTTTCTTCTACGTTTCTAGGACTATTAGGAGGCCTGTAAAAAACTTCTAACAGGGTGACCTCACCTTTCCTATTCCTAACCTCAGCCCAAACTACCTCAGATGGCGAGTCTTCATCCATCGTCCTTTCCACCGCTGTAATACGATCTTTGACAAGCAATGCCACACCTCCCCCTCTTTTACCCCCACCTCTGACCCTACTAAAACATTTAAACCCCGGAACCTGCAACAGCCAATCCTGTCCATGTTCTACCCATGTCTCCGTAATAGCCACAACATTGAAGTCCCAGGTACCAACCCATGTTGCAAGTTCACGTACCTTATTTCGTATACTTCTTGCATTGAAGTATACACACTTCAAGCCACTTTCCTGTTTACAGGCAAAGTCCTTTGAAATTGATGCCATGTTCCTAACCTCCCTACACTCCAGGTCCTGCACCCTAAAGCTACAGTCTGGCTTCCCATGCCCCTGCAGAGTTAGTTTAAATCCCCCCCCGCCAGAGCACTAGCAAACCTCCCGCCAAGGATACTGGTGCCCCTCAGGTTCAGGTGTAGACCATCCTGTTTATAGAGGTCCCACCTTCCCCAGAAAGAACCCCAGTTATCCAAATACCGGAATCCCTCCCTCCTGCACCATCCCTGTTTAACTGTTTTCTCTCCCTATTCCTCGACTCTCTATCACGTGGCACGGGTAACAAACCAGAGACAACAACTCTGTTCGTTCTAACTCTGAGCTTCCAACCTAGCTCCCTGAAAGCCTGCCTAACATCCTCAGCCCTCCTCCTACCTATGTCATTGGTGCCAATGTGGACCACGACTTCGGGCTGCTCCCTCTCCCCCTTAAGGACCCGGAAAACACGATCAGAGACATCACGTACCCTTGCACCTGGGAGGCAACATACCAAACGTGAGTCTCTCTTGCCCCCACAAAACCGCCTATTTGTGCCCCGAACTATCGAGTCTCCAATTACTATTGCTCTGCTCTTCTCCATCCTTCCCTTCTGAGCAACGGGGACAGGCTCCGTGCCAGAGGCCTGAGCCCCATTACTTACCCCCCCCCCCCCCACAAGTATCCAAAACGGTATACTTGTTCTTGAGGGGAGTGGCCGCAGGGGGTCCCTGCACTGGCTGCTTCCTCCCAGTCCCCCTCACTGTCACCCATCTGTCTGCAATCTTTGGAGTTACTACTTCCCTAAAGCTCCGATCTATGACCCCCTCTGCCTCCCGAATGATCCTATGTTCATCCAACTCCAGCTCCAGTTCCCTAACACGGTCTTGGAGGAGCTGGAGATGGGTGCACTTCCTGCAAGTGTAATCAGCAGGGACGTCCATGGCATCCCTCACCTCAAACATGTTACAAGAGGAACATTGCACTCCCTTCACTGCCATCCCTCTGAAAGTAACCTTTTTTTAAAAAAACAAAAATTGGGTCTAAAGAATAGAACAAGCAAAATGCAGCACTTACCTACTTACCACAACGGGTCTTATTATTAGGTTAGAGGAGGTGGGAGGCACCTCTGTAGTGCCTCGGGTTCTTCTCCTGCGCGCTTTTATAGGGAAAAAACCTACCCGGCTGCCCCTCTGGTCTTCGTTACTTCCCCCTGCTGCTTCCACTCTTTCTGTGAAGAGAAAAAAAAAACACCGCTGCCCACTACCAGTAAGTAATTTTAAAACAAACTGTCTCACCTTAGCTGTAGCCTTCCGGGTTCCTTTACACTCTGCTGCTGCTCACACTCAGAATGACCGTTGGCGTCGAAGGTTGAGTATTTATACTCACTGCTTTCTTTCCCGGCTGCCCCTCTAGTCTTCGTCACTTCCCCCTGCTGCTCCCGCTCTTTCTGTGAAGAGAGAAAAAAAACACCGCTGCCCGCTACCGGTAAGTAATTTTAAAACAAACTGTCTCACCTTAGCTGTAGCCTAGCGGGTTCCTTTACACTCTGCTGCTGCTCGCACTCAGAAGTAGAAGAGTGATTGTAGAAACAATATTTATTCTGCAGCATTCCTGATGGGCAGAGTAAGTACGTTATGGCAATTTTGTTTCCTTTTGACATTGGAACAGAAGATTCAAAAGTTAGTTCAGGAGAATCTGGATTTCCACTTGGAAGGTAGAGCAGTTTCTCCAAGCAGGAGAATATGCCACCTTGGTCGTGTTGATCCAGTGGTTTTGATCTGTCATCTTAGGGAAGCAGTATTATATGAATCCTGCACTGGTCATTGGGATGTCTGGTCCTGATTGCATTGTGACATTGAAGCAAAGCAATAGCAAAAGGGTGACTTAAAATTCAGACTTTTTATATATCATTTTTCAAGCAATGTTTCGTTCTGGGATCAGGCTTGTCTGATCAGCTGGGATTATATTTAATAAAACTTCAGTGATTTGAACATGCAGTCAATTGCGCTGTTACAGAAAAAGAAGTCATTGTCATATTAATATTTATTTTTAAATCCAACTAACAATATTTTAGTGTTTCATTGACACCTGGACAACTGTCAGTTCTAATGTGTGTAATTACGTGGATAATCATTTTATAAATGATGAAAATGTTTTTATTTATTTAGGATATGATATCGTAAATTGCAGGTTTTGAATCTGTGGCTATATTCCCGAAATATAATGAGGTACTTTGATTAACATTCCCTCCGTATTATGTGATATGGATTTGCCTCTGCTCTGAGAACACTATTTAAGTATGAATATTTGCATCACCATAGCCCTTCTCCCTTTATGTAGGGAATGGATAGTGTTAAATTAAAGATCAGGATTAGTAGATGATTCCATTCTTCCCTTTGTACAAAATAAGCATAGCTGATGACTTTTGATTGTTCTGATAAATGAACAAATTGACAATTATGGTCAGCTGTTGTTGTCTTGTGTTGAACGCAATCTTTACAGAGTAACAGGAAATGGAAGATCCCGAATCAGCTAACATGGCTGATTGGGGTCAAGCTAGGATTTGTTTTACACTTGACATATTATTGTAATTGATAGGATGATTAGTCTTTGCAGCTGCCAAGGATTTAACAGTTAGAATTCTGTCTGTCATTAGATTCTAGGTTATTGAGAAAGGTTTCGTCAGAATGAGTACTGGTTTTATGGTCTGTGAAATGAATTTAAGCACTTGATATTACCATTTGAATATTTTATTATCAGAAGTGACTGAAAAAAATTACATCTTATCTTTGAGACTTTAATTATTTATCAAACTAAAGATAGTCTCTCCTCAATGTACAGGTGGCCAACTTTGTGTATGAAAATACTCTACCACAAAGCCAAAATTCACTGTGAATTGCTCCTTAAATCTTCCATGTTAGATTTTCTGGCTGAATTGTCTTTTCTCCAATTAATCTGCTTTGCTAATTGCAAGAATAGTTTAATGGTAGCAATTGTGCCAACTCTCTAATACCTTCAGTCATTCAGGGACAATGAATGTCAGCAGACTACTTAACTTTGATCATAATCTTTTCCTCTCTTCCTTTTGGGATGGTGAAGTGAATTAAATGTTTTGCCAAATGTTCTGGTTAAGGCCAGCATACTCTATGTTGATGAACAGTTGCGATAAAGATGAATAATATACTATTTTCTTTTGGGATTTGGATTTTAAAATAGAAGTGAAATAGATGTGAAGTTTCATTTCTGTGAAGGGAGTTATTTTTTAAAGAGGCCAGAAGTTATTTGAAAAAAACACCATTTCTAAGAAGACACATGATTTGAAGTGTCCAGCAGGATACCTGCGGTGCTAATTGATAAAAAATACAACCTTGTAAATACTTCATGCCCTACAGAAAAGCAGGCCAGGGGTCATGAGTTTAGTGCAGAAGAACACATTTAATCTAGTTTTTAACATCTCCAAGCTGTGAAGATTTATGTTTTCAGTTTCAAGCTGTCTGAACTGACGGGTTTCAGCCATCAGAATGGAAAACGAATCCAGGTCGTCTGAGCTGGAAAGAATGCTTCAGGCCAAAACTATAAAGTGTTGGCTAAGTAAGAAATTTTAAATAAGGTGGGAGCAAACCTTCACAGGGATTGAGTATTGAAAAGGATATTGCTCGGATAAAGGTGAAAACTTTGATTTTAGATCATCTTGAATTTTTAAAATATTTCTTATTAGATTTTTTTCCTTGGTGAGTAAAATTGCTTTTTGTTGAAGAACAATGGTTGCCTTATGTGATTGTGTTCAGTGGCTAGCCATGTAGTAGGTAACTTCAAAAATTAAACTTGTGATCCATCAATCCAGGTTTCACCTCTGCGACCTGACATCCAGTATTACCATCAGCTAGTAAAACTGGAGAACTGTCAAGGTCTTTGTGAATCAATGGCATGGCAAATGGCATATTGTGGTAAGCATCTAAGAGTTTTGAGGGTTCAATGCCAGTTATTTTAATTCTCTACTGTATGTGATTGTACTGTATATGAACATGCTGTAGGAAATGTTCCAAAAGATCAGGACTCAGTTTAAAAATTTATGATAATGATAACAATGGTTTAATTTTTTTTGTATATTTGTACCAACTAATGCTGATGTCAAAGGATTTCAATTATAGGTATTGCAAGGCAATTTAATGTAACAATCAAGAGAAAATCATCAGTCATTAACTTTGTATCTGCATAGCGTAAATTTATTTCCAGAAGTGCTACAATTATGCCATTTTAAAAGGCATTTGGATGGGTATATTAGTAGAAAGGGTTTAGAAAGATATGAGCTAAGCGCTGGCAAATGGGACTAGATTAATTTAAGATATCTGGTTGCCTTGGGCGAGTTGGACCGAAGGGTCTGTTTCCTGCTGTGCATCTCTATGACAATGTTTTTAAGTGTGGAAACACAAATCTCTCAATATCATGAATAAAGAAGGCAAAATAAAGGTGATTATAATTCTGTACTATTCAAAGATATTAATTTTACTATAAATAATGCCAGTTGGTGCACATATGTAGGTTTCAGCAGCATCTTGTAAAAGTTACACAAACCAATTTTTAACTAATGCTAGAATTATTGTCAATTTTATTCTATTTTGCATTTTCTTTCCAACTTTAATTTTTATTTTGAAGTAATTTAGAGTGTTCTTCCTCACAAATTCTGTCTTCCTTTAACATCCTCATTATTTGAGGATTTCTGTGCCACAGTACCACTCTGGCAAGACCTCAGGAACTACCTCACTCAGTATGCATGTTGGACCTGCAATGTTGGTGCTCTCTGCACTACCAATTGAGCTAACTAGCTTCTGCCTTCTTGAGAATTACTTTAATGTTGATTGTGCATCTCACTAGAATAGGAGCCCACAATAAAATTTGGAAGTTTTATTGTGAAAATGATATCAAGTTTGTGATAATACTACTGACTATAAAGAACAATGTAAGAATACTAGGCTGTGGAATCTAATACACTTATTGCCTGATACTATTGCAAAAATACTTTATAAAAATAAGTTTAGATTAGATTAGATTACTTACAGTGTGGAAACAGGCCCTTCGGCCCAACAAGTCCACACCGACCCGCCGAAGCATAACCCACCCATTCCCCTACATTTACCCCTTTACCTAACACTACGGGCAATTTAGCATGGCCAATTCACCTGACCTGCACATCTTTGGACTGTGGGAGGAAACCGGAGCACCTGGAGGAAACCCACGCAGACACTGGGAGAATGTGCAAACTCCACACAGTCAGTCGCCTGAGTCGGGAATTGAACCCAGGTCTCTGGCGCTACTGAATATGTTCCAAGGGAGTTTTAATCTTGTATCACCTGTCTAGGTATTAATTTTGCACATGTATTGAGTGAACTAGTTAGCTATCCCTGTTTTTGTGAAATATTTTGTAACGAGGTTAGACATGTAGGCAGCCCAATAAACATGAAGTGAGGATTCTTTGTTCCACTGGCGTCAAGTCATTACAAATATGAAGGTTAAACAAGGAAGATGCAGTATTTACATAGAATTGATCCTGTGGTTGAGGAAATTCTTTGTCTGATCCTTCACCTGTCTGTGGGAGGTCTGGTGAGAGGCAACAATTGCACTTGATAGGATTCTTGTCTGAAGGCGGTGGTTGTTGAGATCACTTTCATTTTATTTTTTGAATTAAGGAAAATCGATTGTTATCATATTACTGTTTGAGAGTTTGTAGTTTAAAATTTGGCTTTTTTTTTTACATAGCACTTTGCATTACAGTCAATGATATACTTGTAGATTGGGACATCCTGAAGTCATGAAAGTGCTATATAAATGCAAATTATTTATATAGTGTAAAATGAAGAACAATCCATGTTCCCTCACCAAGATCTAGTGAATAACTGAAACACAATGGTTTTGAACTGTCCAAAAGCTAAATACTACAGATGATGGAAACCTAAATAAAAACAGAAAATGCTCAAAATACACAATAAGTCTGTATTTCCATCATTTTGTGTTTATTGTATTTTGACTCCTAACCATTTTTATGTTTTTCCCTAAAAATACACTTGATGTGCACTTTGTGGAAGTACACTATGGAAAGTTGAAACTGTGTTTTTATTTTGGTTATTTTAACACAGGATGTGGCTCTCTGTGGCACTTTGTTTTATTTCTAACTCACATTTGCAATGCACATTTACTGTTCATGTCAAAATAACCTCTGCAGCATACCATTCAAGAAATTATACACAGGTTCCAACCCAATGAAGGGAGGGTACAGTTGGTTGTTGAACAACCTTCTTCCCGCTTCCTTGTTTTAAATTTCTGTTTTAGTGATTTTGAGGCCAAGGCTTGGAACATGGCTTCATGTCATCACAGTAATGATGATCAAAATTCCTTTGACTTCCAACACCTCTTCAATTAACAAAAGAAAATAAGTTATTGATGGAAATACTGCTATGCTGCATTCTCCTTTAAGCTTGTTTATTTTTAACTGCCCACAAATATCATCAGAAAGCCTAATTTTTCAATCTGTAGAAATGTAGCGTTTCTCTGTTTAAAGTCAAATTATCATTGAAATTTGATTTACCTTGTTTTCCTTTTGTTCTTTGTGATAACACCTGGTCATTGTCCTTTCACCTCTGCTTAGCTAGTAAATAGTGAGAGACAGCTGATGTGAATTAATGGAGGTGATACTGTACACTCTGAAATTTCTTCTAAACCTTATTATAGTTTTTACTGAAGTGAAAACCAATATAGACTTCATAATAAATAATTACTTTTTTTGTCAGGTCAATGTTCCTTCATAAAGATGAAAATTGCATTCTGTGTTTCAGATGTGAGAGGTCCACTCACACACAGGATATCATGTGGAAAATCACATCATGGACATGCAATATGGAACACCAAATTTTGTGTTGTCACGGATGGCCAGTTGCTATTGCTGGACAAAGAAGAGGTATGTGGAAAATTACTTATTTAAAAAAAAAAGATGATGTGATATTGTGAATGTAACAATATAATCCCTATAGTGTGGGAACAGGCCATTTGGCCCAACAAGTCCACACTGACCCTCTGAAGAGTGTCCCACCCAGACCAATTTCCTTACCCTATTACTTTACGTATCCCCTGACTAATGCACCTAACTTACACAACCCTGGACACTATGGGCAATTTAGCATAGGTACTTCACCTAATCTGCACCTTTGGACTGTGGGAGGAAAATGGAGCATCCAGAGGAAATCCACACAGACAGAGGGAGAATGTGCAAACTCCACACAGAGTTGCCCAAGGCTGCAATCGAACTGGGGCCTCTGGTGCTGTGAGGCAGCAGTGCTAATCACTGAACCACCATGCAGCCCCCTTTCTATCAACTTCGCTTTGGTCTTTTGGCCCTCTTATATGAAGACAGATGTTTTGGTGACAGCAGGAGTGCAACAAAGGTTTACCAGACAGATTCCTGGGATGGCAGGACTGATGTAGGGGGAGAGACTGGATTGGTTGGGATTATATTCACTAGAGTTTAGAAGAATGAGGGATGATCTCATAGAAAACTATAACATTCAAATAGGAATAGACATGGTGAATATAGAAAAGATATTCCTAATGACTAGGGAATCTAAGGATACAGGGTAGGCCATTTAGGACTGAGACGAGGAGAAACTTCTTCGTCCAAAGTGTGATCTGCCTGCGAAATTCTCTGCCGCAGAAAACGGTTGAAATGAAAACATTGACTATTTTCAAGAAGCGTTTAGATATAGTTTTTGGGACTATAGTGATCAAAGGGTACAGGGAAGTGGGGACAGGGTATTGAATTTGATGATCAGTCGTGATTATATTGAATGGCAGAGCATAGGGCTAAATGGCCTACTCTTCTTATTTTCTGTGTTTTTTAATATTCCTATTTTTTTTAAAAGACCACCCCTCTTATTTTCCTATACTTTTGATGTGGACTGAAATGGGAAAAGGATTTTTTTTAAAAGCAGAGGATTGTGGAAAGGAATACTGTACTTTTAAAAAATAATTTACAAAGTAATTTTAAATCATGTGTACATTGCTGCTTGTTAAAACAGCCATGGAGAATGTGTATATGTATGCATGTATGTACATCCATCTGTAGGACGTGTATAAAATGAGATTCAGCTGGCAACAAGTAGTTGGTTTGTTTTGTGGAGTCCTGACATGTTGTATCTGACCAAGACTGTCAGTCTAACAACAATGTGATCAGCTCCTGGGGAGCTGAAAGTCTTGTGGCATGAGTGATACTCGCAGAAGTCTTTGCACCTCTGAAAGGGTAGGTGGTCTTTTCTCTCCAGTAAAATAGCTAAAGTGTGAAGAAAGCCAGTTTATTATCAATCACCAACCTCTGTTAGCTGTGGTTTTAAACAGTAACTAAGAGACTTCGCAATTGGTATTCTAATCACCTGTGCTTCCTTCGAGAAGAGCACTTTGAAAAACAATTAGTCCTGGAAAGCAAAAGGATCATCTCAGTGAATCCTGTGGACTGGGGCCATTGAATTACTTTCTCAGTTTTACCTCTTCACCTATAGTTCATGTCTTTTTCTTGTGTGTGTGTGTATGTATGTATATATATATATATATATATATATATATATATATATAAAAGGAGGTTACAGTTTAACAAGTATAATTATGTGTCAACACTTCATGGTTGTTTACTGTAGATAGGTTCTATTTATCTTTACTAAAAAACTGGCCTTATTTTCTATTGGCCTTTGTCTATCTGACAGGATGATTGGGGACTTAGTATATTTTGAACTTCTTGACATTTGTGATGATTCTGGGAGTAGTGGGGCTTGGTTTTGAGTATGCTACCCCAGTGAGGTGAGTGCTTCAAATAGTAAACTGAGCATTCTGCAGGTCAGGGGTTTCCAGACACCATCGTTATTCTCAGCTGAATTAGTTGATCTTAGTGAGAACATGGGTTGGCTTGCACTGATTTTTTTGTCCTCAGGTCAAGGAGATAAATCATGCTTCCTGTAATCCTTCTTGAAAATTATATATATATTGATGTTGCAAGAGAATAAATTCTCAATGTTCTGAGTTTTGCTGCTATACTCAGACAAAATGCAAGACCTGTTTGACCTCTTTCGTATTATCACTTCCTATTCTAAGACTTGCTGCACGACTTGCTGCACATCTTGCACTTGCTTACTTGTTAAATAGCTGAATCTGACAGTGAGTAATGACTGTGAATGAAGGAGGACCACTGAAAAGCTGATTAGCAGAGTATTTGGATTTGAAAGTTGCAATTTGTCATGGATCTCAGACCTTAGAAGGGGTAGTTGAGCCCAGATCTCTGGAAAGCCTGCAAGCAAAGAGAGATCTCTCTCTCCTTCATTCTGAGTGGAACAGAGAGTATTTGTCTCTGGAAACAACGCTTAACTCGAGTGAACACCTAAGTTCAACTGATCAGCTATTAAATTGAGGGTCTGCTATTGCTCTGCAGTTGAAAACTTTTCATATAATTGTCAAAGGTCAAACAACTGTGTGGAGAAAGTCAATTAATTCTCTTCTTGGCTTGGACTCTTCATCTACAGAATTTGTTCCTTTTTTTGTCTATGCTTTCTACTTGTGATATTTTTGCAGAGCTGTCTGTCCTAATTATGAACTAATATGTACGTATTTGAGGGGATATAGTTTCAGTTTGCAAAGCAATGGTTAGTAATCTGTTTTGCTGCTTGTTAAAGGATAAAATTGGTAAAGCCCAGCGTGAGTTTCTTTTATCCTAGATAGCAGTCAAAGTGAGGCAATTTAACCGATTTGAGAATTCATTTATTCATTTATGCACGATGACAGCTTGTAGAATAGTGGAGTTTGATTACCCGTCCATTCCTTCCACTAGGGTCACAGTGTATTTCTGGCCAAACTCCCAGCTTCCATCCTGTATAAATTTGGCATCCAGACATTCCAAATCCCGACTCTCAGCAAGTCTAAGTAATTAATCACTCCTGTATTCACTAACCTTCACTGCCTCCTGGTTAAAAAACATTTTTTTTTATTTGAGAAGTTCTCCTGTTTGCAAACCCTTTCATGGCCTTTACCCTCTGTCTTTGCAACCTCCTCTGGTATTATGAATCTCTATCCTATACACATTCCATTGATTTTAGCTGTTTATATATCCCCTAATTGCTATGTTACTGGCTGTGACTTTCCCTGTCCTAAACATCTCTGCCTCTCTACTTATCTTTCCTCTTTTAAAATCCTCTTCTTCTTTTAAGTTTTCTTTAATCAAGTTTTTGTTCTTCTCCTCTGTTAGCCCTTCTATATGGTGTCAGATTTTATTTGATTTCTTTCTTGAGCAACACTTTGCGATGCTTTATTATGGTAAATATTTTTAATGAATGCATAGTTTAAATTAACATGTTGTTTGTTGTACATTTTAGATAGTACTATGACTCCTATTTTAAGCAGGAGAATCGAAGTTTTGGGCCCAAAACGTCGATTCTCCTGCTCCTCGGATGCTGCCTGGCCTGCTTTCCCAGCACCACACTTTCTCCTCTTAAGCAACCAATAATGCTTAATTTTTATCCTTTATTTTGAAGTTCTGAATTTTTGTTCAGGAAATACACTGTGCACTTACTTTTGTTTACTTGCCAAATGGATCATTTTAGAAGCAAAATGCCATCCCCAGTGGCATTGATTTTGAATTTTAGCTTATCTAAATTAACATGATTAAATTTTGTAAAATGGCTAATTTGAGTAGTGTCAAAAAATGCTAGATTTGTGGCACAAACGTTTGATTGTTTTTTGTTGGAAGTATTTTGCATGAAATTAGAAGCATTGTTCTGAACTGAAACAGGCCATTCAAGTTGATGCCAGTAATTATGCTTCACATATGTATCGTCCCACCCCTCGTTATTCCCTGAATACATAACATGCTCGAGAGTGTGTTGTTGGAAAACCATTCCTGATAAAGGGCTCCGGCCTGAAACGTTGATTCGTCTGCTTGAATGCTGCCTGACCTCCTGTGCTTTTCCAGCAACATGCTCTTGACTCTGATCTCCAGCATCTGCAGACCTCACTTTCTCCTACATAACATGCTGTTTGAATCAGTGACTGCTTATGGAGTGAGTTATGTATTCTAACCACTATCTTGACAAAGATATTTCTCCAGAATTCCTGATTAGATTTATTAATGATAGGTGCCATAATTATCAGACTAAGTTTTGGCCTAGAATGAAAATATCTCTGTCCGTCCTTACTTTTGTTGAAGAAAATGTAATTCAGACTTTGGTTGATAATTGACCAGATGACAAAACAAGCTCTGGGACTTTAAGGTGTTTATTAAATGACTAAACACAATACATTTTCCAGCAACTTGAACAAACCATCATACAGCATTCCCTTTTTTATTTTTTTTAACACAACTGAAAGTGCACCACTAGGTTTAATTTGTATTGCCATTCAAGACATTATGTTCTCCTGGGACACGCCCAGAGTAGTTAATTATATGCTAAGGATTTACTTCTGTACATTTCCCTTTGAGACCAGGAACTACTATATCTCAGAAATTTTAATTTCATGTCTGCATGATGACATAGATTGGGACAGAGTTAACAGAGCTATGACACCACTTTAACAATGGTATTAGTACAATAGAGAGAGATGCCCCCAGGTCAGGAAATCAGAAGTGAATTAGATAGAGATGAGAAATTGTGAGGGTAGGAAATTACTTGGGGTGTGGGTGGTGGTGGCATAGTATACGGCCCATTACAGAAACCACATGATGGATGGAGTATGAAGGAAGAAATAATAGAAACTTTTCAGAAAGGTATCGTGACAGTCTTAAGGATCTTAATCTATTACACGTTGGGAAAAATCAGATGGAGCAGGAGCAGACCTTTCAGTCCTTTGAGCCTGCTACATCATTCAATATTATTGTGGCAGATCATTCAACTCTGTATCATGTTCCAACTTTCTCCCTGATCTCTTTGATTCTGTTAACCCTAACATCTAAGTCCTTCTTGAAAACACTTCAATATTTTGGCCTCAACTGCTTTCTCTGGTAGAGAATTCTAAAGTCATACAGCATGGAAATAGACCCTTCAGTCTAACCAGTCCATGCTGAACATAATCCCAAACTAAACTAGTCCCACCAGTCTGCTCCTGGCCCATTTCCCTCTAAACCTTTCCTATTCATGTACTTATTCAAATGGTCTTTTAAATGTTATAATTGTACCCATATTCAACACTTCCTCAAGAAGTTCATTTCACACATGAGCCACCCTCTGCTTTAAAAAAAACCCTTAGGCTTGTTTCTTGCCTAAATGATCTACACTGTATTTTTAAACCGTAACCCCTAGTTCTGGACTCCCCAGTCATGGGATTATCTTTCATATATTTGCCTCTTAGAATTTTATAGATTTCTATGAGACCCTCTTTCTAAACTCCAGAGAACATAGTCCTAATTGGTTCAGTCTCTCTTCATATGTCAGTCCTGTTATTCCAGTATCAACCTGGAATAAATTGCACTCCCTCCATAGCCAGACATTCTTCAGTAGATGAAGAGACTAAAGCTGCATGCAATAATTCAGGTGTTGTCTCACCAAGACCCTGTACAACTGCAGCAAGATGTCCAACTCCTTAATCGAATCCTCTCTGTCTATGAAGTCCAATATGCCATTTGCCACCTTCAGTGCCTATTGCGCCAGCATGTTTACTTTTACAAAGATAAGGTGCACAAAGATAATCTACGTCTAATTGCATCCTCCCTTTCCAAACCTGTCACCCTCCACCTTCTCCAAACTTTCATTTCCCCAGCCCCCAACACGTCAACTTCACCATGGACATTCAGTCTTTCTAAACTTGTATCCTCCCATGAGGAGGGCCAAAAAGTCCTCTGTTTCTTCTTCCTCCACAGTCCCAAAAGTCCCCCTCCACCAACAGACTCATGTGCTTGGTGGAACTGATCCTCACCCTCAGCAATCTTTCCTTTGACTCCTCCCATTTCCTACAAACCAGAGGGGTGGCTATGGGCACATGCATGGGTCTGTACGTAGGATACGAGGAATAGTCCCTCTTCCGCAGCTACACTGGCGTCATCCATCACCTCTTCAGTATATTGATGACTGTATTGGCACTGTCTCCCACAAGGAGCTCGAACACATCATCAACTTCAACACTTTGCACCATCTCTGACATCTCCCTCCCATTCCTGGACCTCTGTGTCCATCTTGTAACTGACTTAGCACTGATATCCATTTTAAACTCACTAACTCCCACTGCTTCCTCAACTACACTTCTGCTCATCCACCCTGCTGCAAAAATGCAATCCCATATTCCCAATTTCAGACACATCTGTTGCCAAGATTAGGGATTCCACTTCAGGATATCCCAGATATCTTCCTACTTCCAGGATCGAAATTCCCCCTTTCTCTTGATTAATAATGCCCTCAACTGCATCTCCTTCATTTCCTGCCCCTTTGTCCTCAGTTCTCCTCCCCCAACAACAATAAGGATAGAATTCCCTGGTCCTTGCATACCACCTCACCAATTTTCAAATCGAGTACACCATCCTCCACCATTTTCGCCACCTGCAATCAGACCCACCATCAAAATGATATTTCCTTCCCTACTGCTATCTGCTTTCCATAGGCATCATTCACTCTGTGACTCCCTCGTCAGTTCCACACTCCCCATCAACCTCTCCTCCACACCTGACAGCTTTCCCTGCAACTGCAAGAAGTGCAACACTTACCCCTACACCTCCTCTCTCACCTCCGTCTAAGGCCCCAAACAATCATTCCAAATCCAGCAGAGAGTCACCTGCACTTCTTCTAACCTGGTTTATTGCATCTGTTGCTCCTGATGTGGTCTCCTCTACATTGGAGAGACCGACTGGATTCTGGGTAATCCAAGATGGAGGATGAGAAAAACTTCTGGCTGTAGCAGCTGCTCCTTTTGAGGTATTTTAGGTGTGGGAGGTGATTTTCTCAAATTCCATGAGCAGCAATTACTGTTTTATATGCGGTGGCATTTTTTTGTAACTTTGGAGAAAAAAAAGTAAAAACTACAGCACTTTTAAAAGGGAGAAGTACAGACAATGGAAGCACATGGTGAGGTCAGTGCAGGAGAGAGAGAGAGAGAGAGAGAAAGAAACCCACACTGCTAAATGACACAGCAGTGTACCTGCGCAGTTGCTGCCTTTGTTGTCGAATTCATGTATCGCTGACATCAGAGTGCGCCTAGGAAAATTAAAAAAACAACTGATCTTGGAGGAACCTGTTTGGGAGTGGTCACAGTACAAAACAGAAGTGCATTTTAAGCGTGACCTTACAATAAGTCTCTAGTAGTGAGTAGAGTGGGTTCTTGATTACATGTTTAATTGAGCTATGTCTCTTGATTAAATATAAGCCATAAGTATTAATTTAACCTGGAGCAGTGTTTTGTAGAGGAATAAGACAGTGGTATTTTCTGGGTCTGTAGATTTGGAAGGAGCAAAAATGCCCTTTAGCAGAGTGATATGCTCTTCTTGTCGGATGTGGGAGTTTAGGAAGAGTTTACGGGTTACTGAAGATTTATATCTGCAATAAATGCCGGTGGTTGCGAATCCTATCAGATAGAATGGATCGGTTGGAGAGGCAGTTAGAGGCAATGAGGAATTTACAAGAGCAATGGGATGTGATAGATGGCAGTTATAGGAAGGGGGGTGGGGGGGGAGTCTCTGATACAGTCACATAGATGGGTTAACTTCAGGAAAGGTAAGAGAGGTAGGCAGGTAGTGCAGGAGTCTTCTATGGCTATCCCCATTTCAAACAAATGTGCTGTTTTGGAAAATATAGGGGGTGGTGGATTCTCAGGGGAACGTAGCATGAACAGCCAGGTTTCTGGTATTGAGACTGGCTGTAATGTAATGAGGGGTACATCTGATTCCAAGCAATCAAATGTGTTAGGGGCCTCTCTAGTCTGTGGTACAGACAAACATTTCTGCGGCCAGCAGCGAAATATCAGAATGGTGTGTTGCTTCCCTGGTGCCAGGATCAAAGATGTCTCAGAGAGGGTGCAGAATGTTCTCAAGGGGGAGAGGGGCCAGCAGGAGGTCATTGTACACATTGGAACCAATGACATAGGAAGGGAAAAGGTTATGATTCTGAAGAGTGAATATAGAGAGTTAGGCAGGAATTTAAAAAGGAGGTCCTCGAGAGTAGTAATATCTGGATTACTCCCGGTGTTATGAGGTAGTGAGGGCAGAAATAGGAGAGGAGGAGCTGGTATATGTGAGAAGGATTCAAATTTTTAATCATTGGAATCTCTTTTGGGGTAGACATAACTTGTACAAGAAGGACAGATTACACCTAAATTGGAAGGGGAATAATATACTGGCAGGGAGATTTGCTAGAGCTGCTCGGGAGAATTTAAACTAGTAAGGTGGGGCATGCGACCCAGGGAGATAGTGAGGAAAGAGATCAATCTAACACTGGTACAGTTGAGAACAGAAGCGAGTCAAACAACCAGGGCAGGCAGGGACAAAACAGAGAACAAGGTAGTACTCAACTTGTTTAAGTTGCACTGAAGCATCTTTGTGTTTTACACCCATGTCTTTCCCTTATCGAAACCATTAATATATTTTGTGAAAAGCTGATGTTCAAGCTCTGATCCGTATGGCACCCATATGTCACTGCCTGCCACTCATGGGAAAAAAACACCTATTTATGCCTATTCTTTGACTTCTGCCAACCAGTTCTATTCATGCCAGTACACTATTCCAAAATCCATTTGCTTTACCTTTATATGCTAATCTCACATGTGGGACCTTATGTATAGCCTTTGAAAGTCCAAATAATCATATCCACTGCCTCTGTCTTATCCTCTCAAAATTTCAGTTTATTTGTCAAGAATTTAATTTCCCTTTCTTACACAGTACGTTCTGATATAACACAATATGTTCTCATTCGATCTCGCGTTTTAAGATAATGGTGTAGTAGCCAAGCCATTTAAACAAATGGGGCCAGAATTGCATCAGGCCAATACAGGTAAGTAAAGTTTAGCGTTCTACAAATAATGGTCTAAATTCTTCAATCGCGCTAAAGCCAATTCACGTTGAAGAAACACACGTTACAACAAAACTGACTGTATGTGTTTACTCGGACTGATCCTGTCATTGCTTTCCAAGTGCTCTGCTTTTAAATCTTTTATTACGGATTCTAGCATTTTCTCCAATACCAGTATCAGGCTAATTGATCTATAATTCCCTGTCTTCTCTCTCCCTCTTTTTTAAATAGTGTGATTCTATTATCAACACCGTTGCATCCATAGGGACTGTTTCAGAGTTTATGAAATCTTGAAAGATGACCACTGTGCAGCCACTATTTCTGGTAGCACTTCCTCGGATGTGGATTATCAGGCCCTGGGGATATATCAGGGTTCAATCTCAATTATTTCTGCAACACCATTTCCCTAATGATTTCATTCAGTTCTTTCCTCTCGCAAGACCAACACTAAAATCAGTTCTTCTATAACGCAATGATTGTGTTCTTCTGCAACCCTGTGTTGTAGAAAAATTGCACTTTAGAAAAAGCATTTAATTGCGTTACAGCTAACACAGATTTTAAAAGTTTGCACTTTAGAAACAGCTCCCCCAATTCATCAGTCGTGTTACAGTGAATTTGTGTTGACGAGGCATGCATTATAAAAGAACAACCTGCATATTCTCAGGTGCTACTGCAAAGGAACATGTGGAGAATTGGAGGATGTGTTTTGACCAGAGCAGACCCCTTCAAAATAAATTAAGAAAGTAGTCTACACCCTAACTGTTTCTTATTTTAAAGGTAAATGTGAAGTGCTGTGTTCCAGATGAAATTCAATTGGTCAAACTACTTGATGTTAAGCAAAACACAATTTATTCACACGCTATAGTTAAAATACAAAAAAAGAAAGGGCTTGGCTTAGCTGTAACTCTCTCGGATTGTTTAACAAAATAATAGATACAGTAACTATTACTAATTAACTGTTCCAATGCAATAACATCGCATAAACAAGCCTTTGGCAAAAGGCAAATTAAGAAAACAAATTGTCTCACATGCAGTTTTCTAATCCAGGAGGACAGAACATCAAAAGACAATTCTGAGAGAGAGAACTTCAGCGTTGAGTTGTGGCAGCTTTTCACAATCCCAGCAGCTTCTGCTGTAGGAGCTGGATCATGCCCATTCAGGCTGCTTCCATTGTTTTAACTTTTTAAAAAAAACCTAAGGCCTCCACAACTGTTTACTTTCTTACAGACTGCTCAGTGCCTCTTGTTCAATGTTTCTTTATAAAAAACAAAATCCAGGACAAAAAAACCTCTTAAAGCCACAGCATTGTCACAGTTATAGTCATAGAGTCATAGAGATGTACAGCACGGAAACAGACCCTTCGGTCCACTCGTCCATGCCGACCAGACATCCCAACCAAATCTACTTTCATCTGTAGATAGCTTTGTATATGCTATCTACGATGCTCTCAACCTTGCAGGTAGTCCACAGTATCCTCCAGCTCCTACTCCAGCTCTGAAATATGGGTTTCCAGGAGCTGCAGCTGGAGTTGCTTCTTGTACACGTTCCGGTCCCATGCACTAGGACTGTGCCTGACTTTCCATGTAGAGCAGGAGGAGTACACCAGCTCTCATTCCATGTCATATCCCTTTAACTTAAACTCTAGATTACTCTTAAAATCAAATAATATTAATTACTCTAGGGCTCTTCTCTGGACCTCTGCGCTATTGCCGTTATAAGCTATCAGCCCAAATAAAGACCTCAAACTGTAAGCGATAAAATTGGTATAAATACTCAACCAACCTTACTAAACCTATCTGATGCTTCCTGTTGTCCTGCGTCACTTTTGAAACCTGATGTCACCTCAGGAACTCCTCCTCTGGATTCAGTGACTGTTTGTTCTGCTCTGCTTTTGCTGCTGCTCTGACTGAGCTTGATCTAGACCTCGTCCCTCAGGTTTTTATTAGGATACACTGCTGCTGCTGTTTAAACCCAGCTGCTCTGACACCAAGGGTAGTCTAGATGAGGAGTTCACAAAATCTTTCTCGATAATTTCTTTGAACAGCACATTCTGGAGCTGACCAGTGAGCAGGGTATACTAATCTTGATATTGTACAATGAAATGGAATTACTTTATGACCTCATAGAGAAGGGCCCCCTTAGTAGCAGTGATCACAATATGATTGAATTTTGCATGCAGTTTGAGGGTGAGAAGAATGGGTCCAAGAATAGTATTTTAAAATTAATTAGGAACAGAACTGAGCTACATTCCCTCTTTTTTTGTCTCCAGGTGCATGTATTACAAGGTCTGCACAGTTTGAAGAAAACATTGATTATTAGATATGTTAACAGAATGAGCTAAAGTCAACTGGGAAATTAAATTGAGGGGTAGGTCATGCCATGGAAGACATTTAAGGGGATATTTCAAAAAATACAGAATATACACATTCCAATGATTCAGGAAAATATTCAAGGGCGTCCAACATCTGTGGTTAACCTTTTTAAAAAAAGTTAAAGATTGAAATGTGAGAGACCACATTTTTATTGTAGGAATTATTAACTTAAATGGATGCTGCAATGCTATAACTGAAGTACAAGGGAGTTTTGCATCTTGAAAATCAATTGTTGTATATTGTTAAGTAATGCAATGCAATATTGCTGTATGAAGCAGGGTGGGGGTGGGGGAGGGGGGAATACTTCGAGGCAGAGCAAGACAGAGAATCTTTTATGTTAATGAAGATCTGCCTGCCAGTAGCCCTCTCTATTGGTTGATCTACATGGTTTTCGAATGCTGCAAATGTTGGGGGAGCAAAAAACTCCCAGAGCTTGCGTTTGTCTGTCAGTCTCTTTTGCATGCTCTCTCTCTTGCATGTGCACTCGCACTTTCTCTAGATTCATTTGATCAACCATCACATCAAAGAATGACCATTCCCTACAAACAAATTCCAGCGATACATAAAGTTTATGGATGATGAATCTGGTATCCACTTGAGAAAATAATAGTTATATTATTTACTTGAAAATGCAGATTTCTATATCATAATTCCATGAAACAAGTTATTGCTACCTTTTTACTTCACTTGTCTAAAATACAAGTTTAAACAAGGTCATCCCCGATGCCTTAATTACTGAAGATGCATCTAATCTGAAATGAGATACTCAGCATGAAGATCATGTTTTGCGCCTGAACTGATTTGCAATGGAGTTCAAACATTTTCAGGCTAGAGACAGAAACAGAAGCTAGTTTCTGTATGTCATTACTCATCCGTGCCCTCTGCTGGAAAATATGTATAAATTGAGATTCTTTCATTTAGTTGTATAGTCAAGAGTTTAATTACCATTCCAGAACTTCCATACACTTCCTGCATTGTTTGTGATGCTAATTTTTAGATGGCTTGTTTGCCAGCAACACATTTTCATCTCTGATCTCATGCATCTGCTGACCTCACTTTCTCCTCATGAATGTAAGAATGCTTGGCTTTTTCAGGAATGGAAAAATCCTGCTAATGTTCACCCTTCAATTAACATCACTGAAAGAAAATACTCCCCATTTTAACTGTGTTTCAAAAATAATTTTAAGTGGCTTTGGTGTGCCTGAAATAAATAGTTATACAGCATAGAAACAGACCTTTAGGTCCAACTTATCCATGCCAACAAAGTTGCCCAAACTAATCTAGTCCTACATGCCTGCATGTGGCCCATACCTCAAAAAAAAACCCTTTTCCTATTCACGGACCTGACCAACTATCTTTTAAATTTTGTAACTGTCCCTGCATATACCACTTCTTCTGGCAGTTCATTCCACATATGAACCACCCTCTGTATGAAAAGGTTGCTCCTCAGGTCCCTTTTAAATCTTTCTCCTCATCTTAAAAATATACCCTCTAGTTTTGAATTCCCCCACCCTTTGGAAAAGACCTTTGCTATTCACCTTTTCTATGCCCCTCACAGTATTGAGCTATTTGACCCTTCAATTCTGCTCAACACCCTAATTCTGTCCTTTTCCCCCATATCCTTTGATCCCATTAGTCACAAGAACTAGTGATTTTTGAGAAGATTTTTAGCTCAACTTGAGGTTTTGGATGTAGGTTTGCTTGCTGAGCTGGAAGATTCGTTTTTCAGATGTTTTGTTACCATACTAGGTAACATCAACAGTGAGCCTCCAGTGAAGCACTGGTGTTATGTCCCACTTTCTATTTGTGTCTTGGTTTCTTAAGGTGGGCGATATCATTTCTGATTCTTTTTCTCAGAGGATGGTAGATAGAGTCCAAATCGATGTGTTTATTGATGGAGTTCCAGTTAGAATGCCAGGCCTCTAGGAATTCTTGTGCATATCTCTGTTTACTTGTCCTCGGATGGATGTGTTGTCCCAGTCAAAGTGGTGTCTTTCTTTGTCTGTGTATAAAGATGCTAGTGATAGTGGGTCATGTCTTTTGGTGGCTAGTTGGTGTTCATGTATCCTGATGGCACACACAGACCAAACACTTAACCAAAGAAGCAACATCCCAACACCCACAAACAGAGGTGCATCAGAACGCTATATCAAAGAGCCACAACACACTGCAGCACCCAGGAACTACGAACAGCAGAAGAAAAATACCTATATAGCGTATTCAAGAAAAACGGGTCCCCAATAAACACAGTCCGCCGATTCCTAAACAACAATCCCAAACAAACAGACACATCGCGCCCAGAAACTCTAGCCACATTACCTTACATCAAAGATAACTCTGAAATGACTTCCAAACTACTCAGATCCCGTGGCATCATGGTAGCCCACAAACCTACCAACACACTTAAACAGCGTCTAATGAACCTAAAGGATCCAATAGAAACACAAGCAAAACTAATGTCATTTACAAAATACTGTGCAAGGACTGTAGCAAACATTACATTGGACAAACGGGCACAAAACTAGCCACCAGATACTCGAACACCAACTAGCCACCAAAAGACATGACCCACTATTACTAGTATCCTTACATACAGATGAAGAAGGACACCACTTTGCCTGGGACAACACATCATCCAAGGATAAACTAAGAGATGCGCACAAGAATACCGAGAGGCCTGGCGTTCTAACTGGAACTCCATCAATAAACACATTGATTTGGACCCCATCTACAATCCTCTGAGAAAAATAATTGGAAATGATATCGCCCACCTTAAGAAATCAAGATGCATAAGTGGAAAGTGGGACATAATATCATCAGTGAGCCTCCAGTGAAGGGCTGGTGTTATCTTGTGTGGTGATGAAACATCTGAAAATGAACCTTTCAGCTCAGTGAACAAACCTACAGCACAAGAACTCTTCTACTTTCTTGAAAACATTTCATTGTTTTGATCTCAGTCACCTTATGTGATAGTGAATTCCACAGCCTCCCCAATCTCTGGGTTAAGACATTTCTCATCTCAGTCCTGAAAGGTTTACCCCTTATCCTTAAACTGTGACTCCCCTGGTTCTGAACTAATGCGGGGTTGCACAAGGACACAACCACCATATTATAGAAGAACTATCTGTACTTAATTAGGTGCAGAAGAGAGATTTGGAATCAACACTGGAGGCTCTCAAATTGAAGCTAGAATAACAAGATAACGATTGTCCTTCCCTAGATCGTCCAGAAAAATAATGTTATGCCAGCTTTTTAAATCTAAATACTAATAACTAAGTTATTGGTCGTCTGCATAAGTTTTTAAGTTTGAGGTTATTGACCACCATGTGCCCCACTTTTGCTTCTGACAGCGATGTGAAAATGATATTACAAAGAGAATGTTTTGTGCAACATCTTTTATTAATGAGGGACATTCATACAGATGTAGAGGCCATGGTAAAATGTTTCACTGAACAGTGTGAGAATTGCTGCAATGAATTGCTATACTGAAAATAAAACTTCCTGGTGCTTAATGGATCTTTCACTGTGTGAGTCCTGTTAAAATGCAATACAATGGCCAGTGATTTTAGATAACAATGCTTCAAATGGATTTTTTTTTTCATTTTTTGAATGGAGACTCAGTTAGCATATGAATTTGAAAAAGTTTAGTCTAGTGATATGTTGTCAGTGGAGTCAATCTTGATTCTTTAATCTTCTAGTAATGGTTTCCATCTAGGTAGTGATATCCTGTTTTGAAGAAGGCTGCAGTATTTCCAAGTACCAGTTTCCAACTTTGTAGTTGAAAGAAGAATTATGGGATTAAATCTTACGACAAGTCTGTGTATTGAAGAAAAACACATCAGATAAGCCTACAATAAAAGCTGCATGTTTCTACTCTAATTCCAGATCCTATTTAACAATATATAAGTAAAATTGTAACCAGAATATTCTGAACTCAAATACATTGCCGCAGTTAGGAATTCATGGTAATTCCACTACACAATTGTTTGAGATTTGCATATGTTGCACATTATTCTCTCATTGTTCAGTAATCTATTGAATTACCTATGAAATGATTTTAAAATGAACTACTGCTAAAATATTATTTCCATCATATTGTGGCAGTCTTACATGAGTCATTATGTCTGATGGTCTGGTACAGTTTGTTTGATATGATTTCAAGCTGTGTGGTTTCAATTAAGTCACACTGCTATTATTTACTTAAGCAAATCAATTTGGTCTTTAATTTCATTAGCAGCATTATTCCTTCTGGTGTTGAAGACCTACATAGATATGCAAAGGGTCTATGCTTAAAATAGTTTACATTGTATTTATTGTCCATTTGCTTGCTGCTGTTATATTGAATGAAATTTTCCAAGTTGATCTGAAAATATTCACATAAAACCAAAGAATTTTGAAAGCATAGGATTAGTTTGTCAGCACCTATGAGGTCTGTAACTTTCTGTTATGGATAAATGAAGATTTGATCACGAAGCTGAATTTGAAGCTCATAAACAAAAACTGTCTGCTCTGAATCCCCTGCCAACAGGGTTAATAACTAATTTCTTGAATGTATATTTATCTATGTGGTATTTCTAGAGATTGCCATTTTTATACTTTATTTTGTTATTAATTATATATTTGAATTATTATATGTTATAGCCCATAAGTCACTGCCTTGTGTGACAATATTTGACACTTAATGCCTTCTCTCTCCGTGTTAAATGAAATAAGCAACTTGCTGAAAGTGGTGGCATCACTAGCTAACTTCATGGGTAGGCACTTGTTTGGAGCATGAGGGAGATTTTTAGAAATCAGTAAATGATAACCAAGAAATTGATGAACAGAGAAAGTAGAATATAGGAGGAAACTTTCTTTTAAGAAGAGGAGCAGAACTGGTTGTAGAAGCTTTTATAGGCAAGTAAAATGGAAGAGAAGTGATTTTACTTGTAGGTCCACCACAGGCAGAGGCAGGAGAATAAGAAAATGGCAGAGTTATAACATTTTTCAAACGTGCCAGAAAGTGGAAGATGCAATAAATATCCTGCAAAAGTGGGGAACCAATATAAAGAATGAGGAAATTAAAAGTTAACTTGTCCAGTGCATTTAAAAAAAACTATTATTAATAGGGGTAAACGATGACAAATCTTCTAAGATTTATCCTAGGATTTATAAGAGATGGCTGCAATTATAGTGGGTCAGCCTTCCAGAATTCTGTCTCTGTAGATTGACAGAGCTACAGCCTCTGCAAGACCAGGTAAGAGTAACAACAGGTTACTGGTTAATATGATGTCAGTGTTGATTGTTCACTGGTCCATATGACATCAGTGATAGGAAAGATGCAAATAATCTAATATTAGGGATTTTATAACGAGGCTAATGTTATTTTGAAAATGATTAATCAGTCAGCACTATTTTATGAAAGGGAAATTAACTTTGATAATTCCTTTTTCTTTCGAGGCTGAAGCAGGTGTTGGGAATACATAATGTTTAAGGGCTACAAGGATATGGAATATTGAACTGTTTGGATATTCAGGATTCAAAATCTTGGTAAACCATTTTTAAAGAACATTTGATTTGTTGGAATTGTTCAACAGCAATGTGGGCTGTAACTTAATTGCTGGTTACTGAGAAACCTAATAACCTGTGGAAGAGAGCTAAGCAAAGCTTTGAAGAGATAAAAGATGAGATTTATTTCTTTTATTTGCTAGACAGACTTGATTTAGAAGAGATGGGGAGGGGGGGGGGCTAAAAATTGGAGGTTGCTTGGCAACTCTTCTAGAGTTGGTTTCTGTTTTTCCAGGACACCTGGACCTGGTTGTAGAAGTTCTCCTTGGCTTCCATCAAGATTTGTTTTCGCTCTTTTCTTTAGGTGTATCCTGAGAGTTCTAAAACATCAGTATCTTTGACTGCCTCATAAATCGTAAAAGCTGAACTGTTACTTCTGTCCAAATAACATAAGAACTAGGAGCAGGAGTAAGCCCTTAGAACCTGCTCCGTCAATCAGTAAGATCTTGGCTGATCTTCTTGTGGACTCAGATCCACTTACTTGCACTCTCACCTTATTGTTAATTCCTTTAATGTTTTTTTAAAAAAAGTACATTAGTTTTAAAAACTTTTACTGAAGTAGGGTCAACTACTTCACTGAGCAAGGAATTCCATAGATTAACAACCCAGTGGGTGAAGAAGTTCCTTCTCAGATCACTCCTAAATCTGCTCCCTCTAATCTTGAAGCTGTGCCCTCTTATCCTAGTTTTACCTGCCAGTGGAAACATCCTCTCTACTTTTATCTTATCTATTCCCTTCATAATTTTATATGTTTTTACAAGATTCTCTTCCCCCCCCCCCAATCTTCTGAATTCCAGTGAATTTAATCCCAATCTACTCAAGCTGTCCTCATAAATCAATCCCCTCAATTCCGGAATCAACCTAATGAACCTACTTTGCATCCCCTCCAGTGCCAGTACATCCTTTCTCAAGTAAGAAGACCAAAACTACACACAGTACTCCAGGTATGGCCTCACCAGCAACTTGTATAGCTTGTATAGCGATGGTATTAGTAATAACATTCGCAAATTTGCTGATGATACTAAGGTGGGTGGCAGGGTGAAATGTGATGAGGATGTTAGGAGATTACAGGGTGACCTGGACAAGTTAGGTGAGTGGTCAGATGCAGTTTAATGTGGATAAATGTATGGTTATCCACTTTGGTGGCAAGAATAGGAAGGCAGATTACTACCTAAATGGAATCAATTTAGGTAAAGGGGCAGTACAGAGAGATCTGGGTTCTTGTACACCAGTCAATGAAGGTAAGCATGCAGGTACAGCAGGTAGTGAAGAAGGCTAATAGCATGCTGGCCTTCATAACAAAAAGGATTGAGTATAGAAGCAAAGAGGTTCTTGCTTCTGGAGTACTGTGTGCAGTTCTGGTCTCCAAATTTGAGGAAAGACATTCTGGCTATTGAGGGAGTGCAGTGTAGGTTCCCGAGGTCAATTCCTGGAATGGCAGGACTACCTTACACTGAAAGACTGGAGTGACTGGGCTTGTACACCCTTGAGTTTAGAAGACTGAGAGGGGATCTGATTGAGACATGTAAGATTATTAAAGGATTGGATACTCTGGAGGCAGGAAACATGTTTCCGCTGATGGGTGAGTGCCGAACCAGAGGACACAGCTTAAAAATACAGGGTAGACCATTTAGGACAGAGGTGAGGAGAAACTACTTCACCCAGAGAGTAGTGGCTGTGTGGAATGCTCTGCCCCAGAGGGCAGTGGAGGACCAGTCTCTGCATTCATTTAAGAAAGAGTTGGATAGAGCTCTCAAGGATTGTGGAATCGAGGGTTATGGAGATAAGGCAGGAACAGGATACTGATTAAGGATGATCAGCCATGATCGTATTGAATGGTGCATGCTCGAAGGGCAGGATGGCCTACTCCTGCACCCATTGTCAGCAACATAACCTATCTGCTTTTAAACTCAACATTCCATTTGTTTTTCTAATTACTTGTACCTGCAGACCACCCTTTTGTGATTCATGCACAAGGACACCCAGGTCTCTCTGCATAGCAGCATGCTGCAACTTTTACCATTCACGTAATAATCCTCTTTACTGTTCACTCCTACCAAAATGTATGACTGCACATGTATTTACATTGTATTCCATCTGCCAGACCTTTGCTCACTCACTCAATGTATCTACGTTCCTCTGCAAAGTTTCAGTCTTCTGTACACTTTGCTCTGCTACTCTTTTTAGTGTCATCTGCATATGTTTAATGTTGTGCATTCGTCTGACTTTGGTGACAACACAGAACCAAGATGCTGTCTGTGTCCATGCCCAAATGTAATTGGTGCCATAGCCTCCTCAGGGAGTCTGCATAATATAGGCAACGTAATGAACATCTAGATATGTTAAAAAGTACTTATGGAAACTGACTAAAACAGTTAGGAGGTTTTTATGAATTCTGAGTTTTGACAATTATTCACAATGTGATGGGATAAATTACTCTTTGACTAGACAGTTGAAAGGAAGTCAATGGAATGAAATGAATTATTTTTATTCAGAGGTTTGTGAATCTTGGAATTCTGTACCCAAGAATGCTGTGGAAGTTCAGTTATTGAATATGTTTAAAATAGAGCTTGATATTTAGAAGTAAGTCAAGGATGTAAAGAGGTGTGGACAAAAAGTATTGAGGTGGATAATCAGCCATAGTCACATTGAATGGTGGAGGAGGCTTGGTGGACTGAGTGGCATACTTCTGTATGGTCTGCTCAGAATATGAGTAATCTGCAATTCTGATGCATTGTTTGTGAAATTTAAAGTACTTGCATCTCCCATTTGGAATTTTGACTGGTTTTGTCCTGTCCACAAAACTTGGGGTGCATCCAATCTAACCAGTTACTGTCCTGTCAGTCCACCTTTGATCATTAGCCAAGTGGTAGATAGTACCATTGACATCATTATTAAGCCACATTTATTGGGCAACAACCTAGTTACCAGTCCTCAGTTTGGGCTCTGGGGCTCCTTAACTTGTGACCATGGTCAAACATGGTCAAAAACAAAACTAAGTTCCAAAAATGAGGTGTAAGTGACTACCTCAACATTGTTCTGGCCAAGTCTGGAGGAATGAATTAATTCCTCCTTTAACTCCTTGAAATTGGAGTAGCAGTTTGAAAAATTGCTTTTATGCAACTCATCATGTACTTGAACTTGTTTAAAGCTAAAAATCACACAACATCAGGTTATAGTCCAACAGGTTTAATTGGAAGCACACTAGCTTTCAGAGCGATGCTCCTTCATCAGGTGGTAGTGGAGGGCTCAATCCTAACACACAGAATTTATAACAAAAATTTACAGTGATGTAACTGAAATTATACATTGAAAACTTGATTGTCTGTTAAGCCTTTCATCTATTCGAATACAGTGATAGTTTCACTTCTTTCATGTGTAAGTCACAAAACCTTTTTTAAATTAAAACGTTGCATTCTCAGGTTAGCTGTTAACAATGGTGATAGCTAGACAATATGTTGAAGGTGTTGGCCCCCTGTGTTCTCTGTCTATGCCATGATGTTTAGATTGATTTTAATCCAAAAAGTGAGATAATGGAGTTTTACATAAATTCATGCAGTTTTTGAGCTCCGAGTTCTACATGAATGCATGCAGTTTTTGAGCAAAGTACAATGTAACCCTGCAAGTACAAATTCACCCCACAAAATATGTGTGTGCATGTGGGTCTTTGTCTGTCTGTGTGTATGTGTGTCTGTCTGGGTTGGGGGTTGTGAGTGTGAGAAAATGTATGTATGTATGGTGTCTTAGGTCTGTGGGAGTGCGTGTCTGTAGTGCGTGTCTGTAGTGCGTGTCTGTAGTGCGTGTCTGTAGTGCGTGTCTGTAGTGCGTGTCTGTAGTGCGTGTGTGTGTGTGTGTGTGTATAGTGTAATGGTGGTCACCTGTAATGTGACATGAACCCAAGGTCCTGGTTGAGGCCCTCCCTCTGGGTACCGAACTTAGCTATCAGCCTCTGCTCGGCCACCTTTCTCTGCTGCCTGTCCCGAAGTCCACCTTGGAGGATGGTCACCCAAAGGTCCGAGGCTGAATGTTCTGGACCACTGAAGTGTTCCCCAACTGGGAGGGAACTCTCCTGTCTGTTTGTTGTGCGGTGCCCATTCATCCGTTGTCATAGCCTTTGCTCGGTTTCCCCAATGTACCATGCCTCCGGGCATCCGATGGGGAAACTGAACAAAGGCTATGACAACGGAAAGGCTTAACAGACAATCAAGTTTTCAATGTATAATTTCAATAACATCACACTGTAAATTTTTGCTATAAATTCTGTGTTCGGATTGAGCCCTCCACTACCACCTGATGAAGGAGCGTTGCTCCGAAAGCTAGTGTGCTTCCAATTAAACCTGTTGGACTATAACCTGGTTTTGTGATTTTTAACTTTGTTCACCCCAGTCCAATACCGGCATCTCCAAATCTTGTTTAAAACTATACAGGAACAAACCAGATATTTTGAGTTAGAAAGAGAAAGGGCCTGTTTCGATATATTTGCAGTTGAGATCCTCTGAAGACAGTTCTTAAACTGCAATCAGTCCTTTTTCTGCAATAGCTGGTTTCTCAGCTGAACGTCCTATTTTTTTTCTAAAATTTCCCTATCTCTGATGTATTCCAACTTGAACAGATAGGTTTGAGCCTGAAAACACTGTTGAGAACTTCTATCTCCTCCATCCAATAGAATGTTTTGATGTTGCTATTTCTGTTACCCACCCACAAGTTTATAATCATAGCTTTTGACAACTAACGAGATACCATTGAAGTAGAGGTCCTACTTCTACCTTTGTTTTGCATATTGAGTTTTGGTGTGGTTCCTTTTGTGCCTGACTACTTCTGTAGAAAGTTATCTGATTTCAATTTTAATTTTCTTAATGTGAATCTTTATCTTTGAGATGTTGTTTAGGCTCATTTTGTAATTTGCTTGTGTCTTGGCCAGCTTGCTGGTCACTTGCCTTCTGCAGTCATTTTAAGACAGCGCACTGGCTGATTTAGAATTGTTTTCTTTGAAATGCAAATCTGAGGTATTAAATCAGCTGATGCTATTAAACAATAATAGTCCATGTTTTACAACTTCATGGCAACTTTAAGAAGGCAGCATTTAACTGAGTATGGAATCCAGGGGCTCAGTAAAGCTGGAATCCAAAGGAATCTGGGGGGAAATCTCTTCACTGGTTGGAGTCATATCTGGCATAAAGGTGGTGGTTGATAGAGGCCCATATGTCAGTCCCAGAATATTACTGCAGGAGTTTCTCAGCATAGTGCTCTGAGCCCTATCATCTCAGCCATTTCATCAATGATCATTTCTTCAATACAGTGGGTTTTGGTTAGGGATGTTTGCTGCTGATTGCATGGGATCCTCAGCTGGAAGCCATCTTTGTCTGCAGGTCTGCAAGACTTTGATAACATTTGGCTTGGGCTTTTAATTCACAGCTAACATTTGCAACACGCATGTCAAATAATGACTATCTCCAACAAGTGAGAATCGAACTGTCTTCCCTTGACATTCAGCATTACCACAGTTGAATCTCTCGCCACTGAGGTCCTGGGGTTGACCATTGACTAGAAGCTTAATTTATGGACAAGCCATATAAAATCTAGCTATTAAGCTGGACAGAGAATGCAAATTTTGTGGCCAGCTCCTGATTACTTATAACCTGCCCACTACTATATACATTTATGGAGAGACAGTGCTGTAGTAGTAATGTTCCTTGAATTAGCGATTCAAAAACTTGGACTAATGCTCTGGGAACATGTGTTCAACTCCCATGACAGCAGTTGGTGATTTCATAAAATCTGAAGCTAGTCTCAGCGATGATAACCATGAAACTTCATTGATATTTGGAAAATCTGCCATTTTCACATGGTCTAGCATACATATGACTCTCTGGACTTACAGCAGTGTGATTGACTCTTCATTGCCCTCTGAAATGGCATAGCAAGAGCAATTGGCTATGACTACAACAACTCTCGAGACTTGTTTAATGACACATTCCAAATCTGTGAGCTTTATGGCTAGCATACCAGGGAATCAGATGCGTAGGAAAACCACTACAAATCCCCATCCAAACTTCACACTATCCTGTCTTGGAACACTATTGACATTCCTTATCTATTTGGTCAATCTTCCATATCTCCCTTTCAAACAGCACTCTGGCTGTACCTCCACAACATATACTCTTGAAGCTTAAGAACGTGGCTTGCCATCACCTTCTCGTTAGCAATTAGGAATGGGTAACAAATGCTCACCTTGCTACTGACACTAAAGTCTCAGGAGTGAATTTACAGAAAACCAAGAAGAACTGGAGCAAAAATTGGGAATTCATTGTTTCTCCTCATTTCTGAAGTAAATATTAATAAAACTGAACATGGAGGCAAATCCTAACCAGCAACTCGATATGCATTCATTATTTCATAGTTTAAACTTTTATATTTTGCCTACAGATAAAGGAACAATTAAAGACAGCTGTTGTCTGCATATGCATTTTTCATATGACACTTCAGATTTGAGTTTCCCTTTAGCTGTTGCATCAAATTCAATGACCTATCTGTAATTAAAATGCATTAGATGCTTTTGATAGCCTAAACTGCATGAAGGCAGATAAAGACCCAATGAATCCCCCAGTTGTTGTAAAAAATTTATTGACACAGTTGACTGATGAAGAAGATATTCCAGTCAAGATGTTGTTCTCTTGTGGGCTTGAAGAATCAGACTGTATTTTTCTTTCCAGATTCATCCATTGCTGCTGCAAGAACGGCGAGCAGAATCATGTAGGGCAAGGCTACTAGTTCGAACAGTTAGTGTTCCTTCTGAAAGTCAGTTTCCAGAATGTCAACCAAGTGGATCGGAAGAGCATGGTGAGTGGTTGACATTGTCAATTGTATCTTACTGAGCATATCTGTTCACTGAAATAATTGTTCTTCCAGTTCCAATTTTGATAAAGTCTGTTTCAGATGGCCAGTTTTGAATATGTCCTTTGTGGAAAAGATATCAAATTTCAATTTCTCTTTTATTGGCATTGTTTGATTTAATAATAGATATAATAGTTATTTGCCAAGCATTAACTATTCATATTTGAGTTTTTAAAAACATGAAGTCAAAACAATTTGCATTGTAGATTTATATTTAGGCACAGGATGTAACTGTGGAGAGGCTACGAATACAACTATTTTAGCCCAAGCAATGTTTCTGTGTCAAGGTTCAAAATGAAAATATCAGCTCCACTGTATGCAACAGAAACAAATTGTCTGTTTTAAAATGGTGGTTTAAGCAACTATTGGTGCAGTGAAATGATATTGATTTTTTTTTCCTGTGATATAGTATTTGCTCAAGTTGTGAACACATTTTTCTAAATGCAAGTAATAATGGAAATTGCCATCCAGCACTACTTGTTTTGAAATGACAGCTAGTTCAAAATTCTGTTTCTAATGATTTGGTTTTGAAGATAACCATGATTTGAAGGGAGGCATTTTCAGGTCACAGACATACATTTCAAGAATCAAGGATTGATTAGGGATAGTCAGCAGGTTTTATGCAAGGAAAATTATGTCTCACAAACTTGATTTGAGTTTTTTTTTAAATGAAATAACTAAAAAGATTGAGGGCAGAGTGGTAGACGTTGATTACTTTGCCCTGGACAGGGTTCTGTATGGTAGACTATCTAGTAAAGTCGGATGACATGGGATTCAGAGTGAGCTTACCAATTGCATATAAAATTGGTTTTATGGTAGGAAACAGAGGGTGGTGGTGGAGAGTTGTTTTTCAGACTGGACGCCTGTGACCAGCAGTGTTCTACAGGGATTAGTACTAGTCCTCTTTTGTTTGTCATTTATATAAATGATTTGGCTGAGAATATAGGAGGCGCGGTTAATAAGTTTGCAGATGATACCAAACTTGGTGGTATAGTGGACAGTGAAGAGGATTATTTAAAATTACAAAGAGATCTTGATCAATTGGGTCAATGGGCTGAGGAGTGGCAGATGGAGTTGAATTTGGCTAAAGGTGAGGTGTTGCATTTTGGCAATACAAACAAGGACAGGACTTATACAATAATGGTAGGGCCCTTGGTATATTGTAGAATAGAGAGGCCTGAGGTATATAGTTTTTTGAAATTTGTGTCATGGGTACAGGGTGGTTAAGAAGGTGTTTAGCACACTCGCCTTCAGTGCTCAGACCTTTGAGTATAGGAGTTGGGACAGCATGTTGAGGTTATATAGGACTTTGGTGAGGCCTCTTCTGGAATACTATGTGTAGTTCTGGTTGCTGTGTTTATAGTAAGATGAGGATTCAGAAAAGATTTACTGAACATTGCTGGGAATGGAGGGTTTGAGATATAAAAGTAGACTGTAAAGGTTGAGGGCTAATCTTATAGAAGTTTATAAAATTATGAGGGGCATTGATAAGGTGAATAGCAAAGGTATTTTCCCTAGGGTGGGTGAATTCAAAACTCGGGGGCATTTTTTAAGGTAAGAAGAGAAAGGTTTAAAAAAGACTTGAGGGACAATTTTTTTTTTAACACAGACCCGACCCTTCAAAACATTTTTAAACAGGCAGCCCAGACTGCAATTTTGCTGTTAGTTTTAGGTAAGTGTATAGTGGTTATTCCCGGAGTGAATTAGCTGATCCGACTGCCAAGTTTCAAACAAAAAGTTTATTTACAAAATTATGAAATGAAAGACAAAGAACAGAAAATAGAATACCTGATAACTTATCCTATCCAAAACAGGACAGACTATCTTGACTTAATGATGGTGTTCTGAAAATACTTGCAACAGTCCCAATAAACACATCCCTGAGCACAAAGTGTAAAAATGAAACAAACCAGAGCTTACAGGTTTTAAGTCAGAGAGAGAGAGAGAGAGAGAGAGAGAGCCCGGCTGGACTTGCCAGCAGCCTTTCTTCACACACACTGCTGCTGAATTGAATCAAAAACTCTAAACGAAGGATAGCTACATAGCTAGCTGGCTACTCACCTTTGATTATACTAGTGATGGGTGCAGATATAGTTATCCTATTTAAAACCCATTTGGAAAGGTGCATGAAAAGGAAAGGTTTGGAGAGAGCAGGTGGGACTGGTTTAGTTTGGAAACATGGTCACTGTGGATTGGTTGGGCCAAAGGGACTGTTTATATGCTGCATGACGCTATGACTCCATAACTTCAGTTCTTGGTGCTGTAACATACTGTGCCATAATTGCTAGAACGAAGGCTTGGCTTGTATGTACTTGTCTGAACATGGTGAATTCTTCAAAGTTTTGATTTTGGAAGTCGTCAACATTGGCTGTGCTTTTATATGTGGATGATGTTTAATCAGTATCACAGGATTCTTCTGATCTTTGAATACAGATCTATGGGCACATTGGCTAGGATATCCTATAAGGCAGGATTGCCAGTTTAAACAATTGTTAGCCCCGTCTCCCCTTCACTGTGAATGCCACTGCTTTTTAAGAGCTTCAGTCTCCCTCAAGTCTTTTTTGCCTTTGTCCTCCTTGGACCATTGACAATTTGAAAGTTGAGAAAACAAGAACTGGTAGGAGAGATGCTATTTGCTTTCCAGAGAGTGTTGAGTCTTTGTCAAACACTTACTGCCACTGTTTATAGAAGGTGGAGATGTTGCCAGTTTTAGTTCTAATTGATAATGGTGGCCTTTTGAGAGGCTGCCAAGGCATGGGAAGTGCTAAATGTTTATTCGAGTCTCTTAGCTTATATGGCAAGTGGAATATATGGATGACCAAATATGAGTTGTAATTAATTTTGTTATGCTAAATTTCGAATGCACACATTGTTTCTTTTGTGCCGAGTTGAGGAGAGAGATGTTGACTTGCAAATATGTTGTGGACAGGGCAGGGACACTGCAGTCCTTATCAAATGTGAAATTTGCAATTTATGGATATGTACAGTATTCTGAAGGTGTAAGGGGTACTGAACTACCTGATACAGCATCAAGTGTTCTGAACATGGTAACAATGTAACATTTGGTCGAATTAGCTGGGTTGCCAGGATACAAAAACAAATTTGTATTCGGTCAGTCAGTCAGTTTAAATTATGCCCAAGATGCTAAACTCCAATCAATGTCAAAAAAACTGTAAATTGTAAAGAAGGCTATCTTGCAGCCTTAATCTATGTCAAGAAAGCGGCAGCAGGGTAGGAAGTGTTTCGGCTCCTGGGCCTGTCTGCTCCTGCATGCCTGGCCGACTGCCTCCTTTTTATTTATTTCTTTACTTCCTTTCGTATCAAAGTCATTATTTCTTCTTTTTTCCGATTATGATGAAAGAGGGAGGTTGCAGAGAGCTGCTGCGGCAGTGGCACTGGTCTGTTTCCTCATGGCCATGGCTGTTGCTCAAGTCATGGCCACAAGGTGGCATGGTGATTCCACTTCCTCAGGAATTTGGATGGTCCCGTGGTCCTCAGGGGTTAGAAGGGACCCAGTACTCAGGGGTTGGGACAATCTCCTGGCTGTGGAAGTGCTTGATACATGGCTTCAGAATCAGCAGGTTGGTGGATCCTTTCCATTCTCCTGGCAGTGCTGCTTTGGCTTTGTCAGTGATGGTGTGGTGGGTGCTGTCTGAGGTCTTTGTGGTTGTGGGGGGCTCTGTCAGCAGTGGAGGCATTGTAGATCTGATCCTCCCTTCTTGTATCTTTGGTGGCATCATTTCGTAGCCACTTCAGAAACCCAGGGCCTAGGGAGGGAACAAAAAATGAGCTTTGTCTTAACTTTGTCTCAATTATTTATGTTTATAAATTCTGTATTTAAAATGGCGACCTACACACTTTTCACGGTATTTTCATAAATATAAGTGGCAATAAATTACTGTGCTATATTATGTCCAGAAGGCATTTGTATCAGATCTTTCACATGAATACTGTTGCTGTTATATCATTGAAGTCATTAGATTGAGATGAAGTTTCTTGAACATCTTAATCTTTGTAGCACAATACCCAAAGCTTTGTGATGTATTAAGCCACATGCTTTGATCAAGTTGACTAAATGCAATGAAAAGTATTGTGTTATCCTCAAGTATTTTTCTTGCCTGGCAACAATGAATACATTTCCTTTTGGAAGTCTAAAGATAAGACCTCCAGGATTCCAGGGGGGCAATTCAGGGAATGCATGGCAGGATTTCCTGTGCAGTGGATAAGGTGGAGTGCCTGAGTTACCACAGCAAGATTTATCTCCCTTTCTAATGAACAAAGTTGTCATGTTTCTGAAGTTGAGGACAGGGTTGTCCATTTGAACTTGGTCTCTACATGGTCCTGGTGGATTGAAAATATTTTTGCATGTCCTGATGGTCAGCATATTGTTCGATCTTGCTCTCGCTCTTGCACGCTGTCTCTCTGTCTCACTGTCGCGTACTCTCACTCTCTCCCGTTCTCCAGCTCTCTCTCGCGTTCTCCAGCTCTCTCTCGCGTTCTCCAGCGCTCTCGCTCTCGCTCTCTCTCGCTCTCTCTCGCTCTCTCTCTCGCTCTCTCTCTCGCTCTCTCGCTCTCTTTCGCTCTCTCGCTCTCTTTCGCTCTCTTTCGCTCTCGCTTTCACTGTCTTGCTCTCTCTGGCTTTCTCTTCCCACTATATTTAACTTGTCTTTAAGATTTGACTTTGGATGTCAGCTTTGAGCTGTTGAAATGCTACTGCCTCGACATATTATCTTGGGTTGTTCTGCCAAGCAGTGAAGGCTGTTTTTCATCCTCAATAATTGTGTTGAGATGGTGTTATGTGGAGATTGTGTTTCAACCAGGCGAGGTGGAGTAGAATGGCTTCACTCTTTTCTTACTCATTTGACTGCAACAGTTTTTACGTTTGCCAATTCAGTGAATGTGTAATTGATGGGCTCGTGTGTCTCATTTGCAAATCGTACTGTTTTATTTATTCTGGGCGTATAGGTGACATGCATTGATACTGCATTGATACTGGAGGGAATGAATGTTGAAGTTGGTGGATGACAGTCATGTAGGTTACTTAGTTCTGGGTAAGTTAGAGCTTCTTATGTATTGTTGGAGCTTCACCCATCCAAGCAAGTGGCGAGTACTCCACCAAATTTCTGACGTACGCCTTATAGATGATGGACAGGCATTTGTGGAGTCAATAGATGAGTTACTCACCTCAGTATTCCTAACCTCTGACCTGTTGTAGCCACAGGCTGTCTTTGTATTGTTGTGATCCCAGTACTGGACAAATCAAATCTCAGACTGAAATCTGGACTGACAGATCATGTTTTGTTTTGGTTACAATTAGGTGGTCTTGCTGACCTATACACACAGTTGCACAATTTGTTTTAACAATAAAGCAGAAGTTTATTAACCAAAAAATAGTATAAGCCAAATGATTTATTCATCATAATAATACTACAAAGATATTTAAACACACAGTAAAAGTATAAGCCCATTCATCACAAAGCACTCCTTTACAAATTTGAACATTAAGCAATATCCCTTGTACTGTATGCAAAAATTCAGCATGTCCACAAGAGCTCTACCAATTTTTATAGATGGACCATAGAAAGCATTCTATCTGGATGCTTCATGGCATGATTTGACAACTGCTTTTTCCAAGACTGCAAATAAACTACAGAGAGTTGTGAGTACACCCCTGTCCATCACAACATTCCTGAAGAAGGGCCTGTGCCCGAAACGTCGAATCTCCTGTTCCCTGGATGCTGCCTGACCTGCTGTGCTGTTCCAGCAATAAAGTTTCAACTTTGATCTCCAGCATCTGCAGACCTCACTTTCTCCTCCATCACACAAACCAGCCTTCCATACATTGACTCCCATCTATACTTTCCGCTGCTTTGGGAAAGCAACCTTCATAATCAAAGATCCATCCCACTCAGGTTATACTCTCTTCCATCAGGCAGAAGGTATAAAAGGTACCACGTATGAATAGATTCAAGAACAGCTTCTTCCCTGCTGTTATTAGACTCCTGAATGGACCACTCAAATTTTAAATTTAATGTTGATCTTGCTCTCTGTGCACCTTCTCTGCAGCCATAACATTTCATTTTTCACTCTGTTCTATTACCTTAATGCACTTTGTATGTATTATCTGCCAGTTTTTTATACAAAGCAAGAAATTTTTCACTGAACCTAGGTACATGTGACAATAAATCAAATCAAATCAAATGCACCCCTAGTTATATCCCAGGGATTTTTTTTCTAACACCTTGATAAGCTTAAGATAATTGTAACTCTAACTTGTAAATTGGATTTGGAGAAGCTGGTGTTGAACTGAGGTGCACAAAGTTAAAAATCACACAACACCAGGTTATAGTCCAACAGGTTTAATTGGAAGCACTAGCTTTCGGAGAACCGCTCCTTCATCAGGTGGTTGTGGAGGACACAATTGTAAGACACCGAAATTCTCCCATCTATACTTTCCGCTGATTTGGGAAAGCAACCTTCATAATCAAAGATCCATCCCACTCAGATTATACTCTCTTCCATCAGGCAGAAATTCTGTGTCTTACAGTTGTGTCCTCCACAACCACCTGATGAAGGAGCAGTGATCTGAAAGCTAGTGCTTCCAATTAAACCTGTTGGACTATAACCTGGTGTTATGTGATTTTTAACTTTGCGAATTGGAAACATTGAACGCTTTTTCCTGGAGGTATCATACCTGGGCTTAAATGTATTCAGCTTTCAGGGTTTTAACCCAACACTTCTGGTTTGAGAATACCACTAACTCTTTACGCTAAGATAACATAGTTTTGCTATATTCTCCTCTTCTCAAGAACACTACTCTACGTAACCATCTCCATTCAAGGACTTTGTGGAACTGCTCAAAATAAAACTGAAAACAAAGCCTTTTTCACTAAAGATATGAGTGTTTCCCCTAAGCTTAAAAACCATCTGGAAATTTCTAACATACCTTAAAGTACAGTGGTTTACCTTTGTACCTATGTATTATGACATGCAGACAGACAGTTGAACCAAATAAGCTTTTCTACATCTGGATTTGCTACAAGTAAAATTAAAACCTTCAATGACCGTCTAAATTGACCCCAGGAGTTCTTAACCAGTCTTTTTGAATAACTGATTCCGAGTCTGTAGCTTAAACAAAGGACTGAGCATTTGTTAACAATGCAATCACTTTAGTAGAGCAAATTAAATAACAAGTAATTTAATTGGTCTATGCTTTAAATCCCAACCCTTTGTTTTCCAGCCCCATTCACACAAAAGACAGATCAACAAACAAACAGTTATGGAATAAATAAAAGAAAATGACAGAAGTGGCCACATTACTGAAGTGGTTCTACAGTGTTGTTTCACAGGCATAGATGATGATTTTCTTGGTTGATTTTTTGCACATCTCAATCGGGGTCACAGTTACAGTTCACTTGGATAATGGCAGTATACTTAGTTTTTTAAAATTTTTTGACCTTCCAAGATAAATGACGCCAGGTAGGGAGCTTTCACATTTTCAAGCTGTAGCATCAATGTCCCACATTCCTTTTTCACAAAGTCCAGTCCAAAACTCAATTCTGACCACATGCTCCATGAGATCCCAGTCACTCTTCAACATCTGCCATCAGCTTGAGCATAAGGTCTTTTCTGGACTTGCTGGAACCTGTTCCCAAGTACTGATCTTGTTATTAGCCAATTTCTGTCTGTTTAAACATAGCCTCCTCCCTGGTGACAATACATCTGCAGAGCTTTTTTCATCAGGAACTAAACTTCAATTAACTTTCACACCTGGCCTTATGAATAAAAACAACAACTAGTTTATTCCATTTTCCTTTAAACATAAGCTGCTATCCAAGGTACAAAAGTCATCTTTAGCTCACAGTTCCTAGTTTACAACTCTAAATCAATATTAAATCAAAGAATGATATTAAATATAATAAGTAATCAGTGAGGGCTCTACCTCTAAATAATAAAACATCCTAAAGTAAATTTTAAAAACCTGTTAATGCTGCCACAGTGGTGCTCTCAAACGGTTTCTTAAAAAAATCATTTTGACTGTAGAAATATTTGCAAATTAATTACTAACTTCAGATGCGCAGAAAACCAATAAGCACTAACCCCAAAATCCAAAACCCAATTTAAAATAAATGATATCAAAATACATAAGTTTATATCGGTGTGGCTTGTCAAATTTATTTTTGGTCAGTGATAACTGACAGGATGTTGATAGTGAGGGTTTGTGATTGTATTGCCTTTTGAATGTGAAGAGGAGATGGTTAGATTATCTTTTGTTGGAGACAGTCATTGTCTGACACTTGGGTGGCACAGTTTAAGATCCGCAGTTTGTGTGATTTTGTCCACCCTGTGCCTTTGCTTTCTGCCCACTCCAGATTTTGGAATTCTGGCCAACTGTACCATGTTAGTGAGGACTCAATCAAACAGTTTTGGAACTACTTGGTAGAGAACATGTTATTTAAAGCTTTCCATGCATGTCCATCTCACATTCAGTTCATAAACTACACCTGGCAGAGATCTGACAGCTGATTCCTCATCTATACTTCTTTCCATTATTTTCCTATTCCTATTGTGCTGAGTTGGTATATTCAAGTGACTATTCCCCATATGTATGTTTTAGACTGTGTAAATTTTGATCAAGGATCTGTTTAGATCAATTGAGTCTGAGTCTGATTCTACTGTATTTTCCTTCTGTTGAATGAATTGACTAAGATGTTCAGAATTATTGTGACTTGGAGGTGCTGGTGTTGGACTGTGGTGGACACAGTTTAAAAAAAAATCTTACAACACCAGCTATAGTCCACCAGCAGGTTTATTTGGAAGCACTAGCTTTTGAGGTATTGCTTCTTCCTCAGGTGGTTGTGAAAATACGATCATAAGACACAGAATTTATAACCAAATAAGTATAGTGTCATGAAGATGTGACGACACATTATACAATTTTAGATCAAGTCTTTAATCTTTTAGAATGGCATGTGTTCGTTTCTGTTTCTAAAGACATTTTTCTTAAAGCTTTCTGTCTTCGGTTTCATATTTCTGGGCATCACTTTGAAATAAAGGCAAATTCAGGGGGATTTTAATGAGTCCAACAGCATTGTCGTCAAGATTATGTTAGTGGACTGTTACTCCAGTGCATGAAATGATTTGGATGTGAGCATAAGAGTTATAGTTAGTAAGTTTGCTGATGACACCAAAATTAGAAGTGTAGTGGACAGCGAAGAAGGTTACCTCAGATTACAATGGGATCTTGACCAAATGGGCCAGTTGGTTGAGGAGTGACAGATGGAGTTTAATTCAGATAAATACGAGGTGCTGCATATTGGGAAAGCAAATCTTAGCAGGACGTATACACTTAATGGTAAGGTCCTAAGGAGTGTTGCTGAACAAAGAGACCTTGGAGTTCATAGCTCCTTGAAAGTAAAGTCGCAGGTAGATAGTATAGTGCAGAAGGTGTTTAGTATGCTTTCCTTTATTGGTCAGAGTATTGAGTACAAGAATTGGGACGTCATGTACAGGACATTGGTTAGGCCATTGTTGGAATATTGCATGCAGTTCTGGTCTCCTTACTATCGGAAGGATGTTGTGAAACTTGAAACGGTTCAGAAAAGATTTCCAAGGATGTTGCCAGGGTTGGAGGATCTGAACTATAGGGAGAGGTTGAATAGGCTGGGACTGTTTCCCTTGAGCATTAGAGGCTGAGGGGTGAGTTATAGAGGTTTATGGAATTATGAGGGGCATGGACAGACTAAGTAGACAAAGTCATTTCTCTGGGGTGAGGGAGTCCAGAACTAGAGGGCATAGGTTTTTCATGCAGAGGGTGGTACGTGTATGAATGAGCTGCCAGAGGAAGTGGTGGAGGCTGGTACGTTTGCAATATTTAAAAGTCAGCTGGATGGGTATATGAATAGGAAGGATTTGGAGGGAACAGGACCGGATGCTGACAAGTGAGATTAGATTAGGTTGGGATATCTGGTCGATGTGTACGAGTTGGATCGAAGGGTCTGTTTCCATGCTATACATCTCTGACTCTGACTTGGCATCTTGCATTTGGTAGTTAGAGATTGGTAGTTAATTAAATAAAATGAGGAAGTAAATTGTAAAGCCCATCTTGGTCCATGGAATATTCATAGTCAAGAAAATGTTCTTCCTTGCCTGGTCTGGCCGCATATGACTGCAGAGTCAGCAGGGCGGTTGAAAGTTCATTGCCCTCTGAAGTGTCCTAACAAGCTGCCTATTTGTATAGGGATGGGAAGTAAATATTGGCATGTCAGCTATCCATGTTATTATTATCGCTACAATTGTATCATCAAAAATATTGCTGACTGCATGATCTTTTTGAATTGATTGATGAATCAGTGATCTCAACTATTAATATTGTGATATCAGTTCAAATGATTGGGTCAATGGATATATTTGTATAATTAAATTAGAAAGATTTACATATCTGTTTCAAGTATGGTATCAGCTTTGTGACTCCCAGAAATCAGAGCTATTTTCTCTCTTTCCTGTTTTGAGAGAGCAGAAACTATATTTTTGCCATTCTGTCACACTAGAACTTCAGATAGTATTTGTATATATAGTTTAAATTGGAACATGATTTTAATAGCCGTGTTGCTTTCTTCTTCTGTGCACGTAATAGTATTTGTTGCATTGTTTAACGATGAAAAGACTAAGAATTTACTGAATTCAAATTTGATTTTCTTGAGTAAAATCATAAAATTATGAGCATCTGTAAGAATTTCACACTCGACTCTCTACTAAACTTGCTAACAACTGATTCCAAACAGAATAGGTACTTGGAATATAGTGAAAAGTGTCACAGTTAAATTGGCACTGTTCCTATTCCATTTGTATATCAGTATTCTTCATTTCCACATGATTTCTCAGTACCAGAACTTATTGCCTTGTAGAATGCTACTGCTTTCTTACTAGCTTTGTACAGGAAGCTAGAGCTGCATGGTTGGCATTTTGTGAGGGTCCAATCTTTTAAATTCATGTAAATTCAAATCACATTTTTTGATGTGCATAATGTAAATGAAAACATCTGTCTGTTCATCAGAAGCTTGTACGGTACAATCAAAAATTTTTCCCATTATCTTTGTAAAAAGCACACGTCATCTGGGTTTTTTATTCTAATGTTTTATAGCTGGCCCTTAATGGCTGCTCCCAGTTTTTGTACTCCCCCATTGGTCCTGCTTCATCATCAGGATTCATGATGAAAAATATGGAACATTTCTGAGGAAGCTATGAGAGGCTGACCTTGACATGAAAATCCCAGTATTGTTTAGAATATGATAGTGCAGCCTTTGTTCACCTGGGGAAAAGAGTTTTAGATTGCAACATCAAAAATGAAACCAAGCTTAAAGTGTACCATATGATGTGACATTTATGTTGCAGTACAGGACTGAAACATAGACATCATGGAGGAGCAATCTCAATGCATTGGAGTTATACTATCAAAGTTGCCAATAGTAGAACCTATTAAAGTAAACTATAAACTTCAAGTAAATTATATAAACATTACTAGATAGCACAGGTAGTGGAGGTGAAACATGGCTGGGGTGCTGAGAGGTGTTGAGATGCATCCTGATGCAGGAATTGGGACCTGTAGATAAAGGACTGAAATTATTCTAAAACACAAAGAGGATATAACCATATAAATAAGACCACAGGACCTTAAAAACAGGAGGAGGCTGTTAGGTGCCTCAAGCCGGCTCCACCATTCAATAGGATCATCATCAGTCTGACATTCCATAATGCTCATGTCCTTTGTCAAACTAATCACGTCTCCAAACATGTACAACATTGACTTTTTGCGTTTAAATACAAGATCTTCACCTTATATGGCTGTAGCAATTATTTCATCCCCAGATCAAACTTTGTTTTCCAATTTAGAACATCATGGTCTCCTTCCCTTTGTAACATGGAATGGTTTCCCCTTGATCTATCTATGACTATTGGCCCTTGTGGAGATTTAAGGCATTTCCTAGCATTTGTGTTCCTAGCATGAAGTGGTGCTAAATTAAGATTTGAGGTGAGAAGGAATTTCTTCTCTGAGGGTTGAGTGTCTTTGGAACTCCTTGCTACAGATAGCAGTGGACCAGAGTCCTTGTGTCCATTTAAAGCTGAGATAAAATCTTGATCAGTAGGGGAAATTGAGGGTTATGGGGAAAACGCAAGAAAATGGACATGATCTCCATCATTACATTGACTGGACACTTGTTTATTTCACAGCATTGTGAAGTACTGTAATCATTTTGTATTTCCTGTAATCTATGATAATTGCAATATTTAAGTATTCAATATGATTTCAAGGTGCAGAAATGTGTAACCTAAACAACAATCGATGAGGCAGACTGAGTGCTGTGTCTCTTGTGTGTAAATTTATAATAAACCCATTGTGTTGTTTGTATCAGCAATCTCTAATAGCATTCGGAATACAACAATATGTATCAAGTAGAAAGAACAAGTGTATTAATACCTGGATCTTCTCAAAATGTAGACACAACAACATTGAAAATATGATCATCAGGATCAGCTTCTTTCTGTTAATCATATAACTCAAACATCAGAATTCTCAAAGCAGATTATCTTCTCCCAGCTTGGTCTTATGCCCTGCAGGAGAACAGAAGTGTTTCAGCAATCTGCAAATGGTAGCATGAAGAAATTCAACGTTGACTTCAGCTTTTGGGAAGCCATCACCCTGGACTGAAACTGATGGAAATAACGTCAGTGGAAATTATCACAGCTTTTGAGACCCAGTAATAACAGCATGAAGAGGAAAAGCAAGACCAGCAAAAAAAAATCTGAATCAATAATGTGATCAGACATCCCTGTGGACTATGATGTTTGTAAGGTTCCAAATCAGTCATTTTCAGAGTTGTGGAATATCACAATCATGTCTATGAAGGTTAGTTGATGATGTTAACGATACTGTGAGTTTAGCAATACCATGAAATCCATTTTCCTCAATATAATGAGGACCAACCAAAAAATCCCATTCTTTTACTTCCTTGACTGATCTGTGTTACTTTGAGCACTGTCATCCAGGAAAAGCAGTCCTATATTCATTGACATACTTCTGGGAATATAATCATTGATCCAGAAGATGAATACTGTTGTACCTATTTTCGTGGTGCACGAATTGGCAAATATATCAGTGTCATGGTGTCTGTCTCATGGCTCAAGATGCATGAAATATACCTGATCCCCCATATTAGGTTGGAAGATAATCAAACCGCCGGTTTGTTGTTTCCTTTTATAGTGTGAGGCTATGTAACAATTGGGAAGTTCCCATACAGGCCACAAAAATGTGTCTATTTAAAGTTACTATGTGGGCATGGACACGTAAAAATATCTAAAGTTCCCATATTGCTAAACAAATTGACTGCTGATTTCAAACAGTTTAGAAGGGATATTTGCTCTGGCTATTGTTTAATGCTGGTTTTCAGCCCTTTTTACAGATTCATTTGGGGTCTTAATGCCTGTTTTGGAACATTTTTTTAAATTAAAATTGAGCAAAGCATACGCCAAAAGTACATTGCTCAGTTTTGTTGGTTTTTCAGTGTTCTTTAAAGGAGTATGATGGCCAAAATCAACAAAACTGCATTTAAAGTTACCTTCATGTGGAGCTGCTGTACTTGAATTTGTACAAAAAATGTGAAAGTATAAAATAATGTAAATAGAACCCTTGACCCTAATCCCACTAGACTGCTGACCATTTAATTTCCCTTCTTGAATTCCATCCTAGTTGATACTTCAACAGCATGGATAGAAATAAATAGATTTGGCATAATAACCGTGAAGGATAGAATAAAAACAGGAGAGAGAACATATCTTCGATTGGACAATCAAGTTGTAAGACTAGTTTGGACAGAGCTAATGAATGAGGGACAGAAAGCCAAGGTCTCTGGAGGTGTTGGAATGACTAATAAATCGGGAAATTAGAAGTGTATGTAATAAAGGTAATGTAGATATTATTTAACCTTCTGATACTGTATTGTGGAAAATCAGGGGATGGCAGATACTTTCAGATACAAATCTTTCTGTCATAGCAACCAAGAGTTCTGCATTTGTTTCCCCATCCTTACTCTATATTTATATTGAATCTATTTTACATTAAGCGATCTAAATTAGCTGCAATTTAGATGTCATATCTGTCTTAAGGAGGAAGTTATCAAAAGGGGGGAAAGAGAATTAGTGGAAAAACAATGGTTTTGTGACAATGAGGAAGTGAAAGAAATTAGTATGAAAGAAGGTAAACTGAACTAAAAGTCATTTCATCATGTGGCTGACTAGGAATCTCTCTCACTCTACTACCTGCCAATGGAATGTGATGGACGAATTTGTAAGTAGATACTCAACCTGTTCGGCCAGTTTAGGAATGCACATACATTCCTTTGCCGTCAAGTTCAGAATTGAGACTTGAACCCAGAGCTCCTGGCTTAGAAGTGGGGATGCTATCCACTGTGTCATAAGAATTCCGCACAAGGTAGTCACTGGAAGGTTATTTCCCTTGGCTGGGAGTGTGGAACTTGGGATCACTGTCTCAATAAGGTGTATGTCATTTAGAATTGAAATAAGCAGAAATTTATGTGCATATTTGGATTGCTCTACCACTGTGAGCAGTGGATTCTGATTTATTGAATATATTCAAAACAGTGCCACAAGTCATGGGGGTAGTTCGCTGCATTATTTCTGGAGTCACCACAAATGTGAAGATTGAATTAACTGACTAACTGCTACCCTATGAAAGGCCTTGTACCTTTTTTTAATGCCGTAAAGTTAGAGCATAAATGCAATTTGTTGTACATGTTGTGGGTAAGATTATAGGTTCAACCTAGCATTTGTGTTCCTAGCATGAAGTGGTGCTAAATTAAGATTTGAGGTGAGAAGGAATTTCTCACTACTATTTAGTGGGAAGTAATTTGCAGCTAATTTGGATCTCTCTATCTGAAGTATGTAAAATAGATTCAATAGAAATATAGAGTAGGGATGGGGAAAGAAATGTAGAACATTAGTTGCTCGGACTGAAAGATTTGTGAAGAAATCCCATTCTGTCCTTTTGAAATAATTTTCTTTTTTTCAAAGTTGATAACACATGCAACATTACATGATTGTAGATGAGTCATTCCTTTGACAGAATATTAAAAAAAAGGTACATAGCAGGGTAAAATTTGAGAAGAATTTGTATCTGTTAGATAAAAAGAAAGGAGTCAACAAAGAAAATAAATTCTGCCATATGAAAAGCTAATATTTTATTGGTTATTATTTACCTGTTTTGCATGATTACATCTTCAATCTATTATTTTACATTTTCTTTGTTAATGTGTGTTGTGATTGCTTTGACCGTTCTCATTTTGACAATTGTGTAAGTAACAACAGAAATTATCTGAAATGAAATGAAAGAACTGTGCATACATTTGTGAAATTAGTGTATATTATGCTGAATGCATATTAAAGAAATGAATTAATTTATGTTGTGTTTGGCTGTTTGCCATGCAGATATATAAGTTACTGAGGAAAGGTTTATACTTGAAAGACCAACTGTTGTGTTTTTTTTTATGGAAACTGCCCTGACCAACTGAGCGTCTAGTGTTTTCTGTTTTTGATTGCATATTTTCAGTGCCTGCAAGAGTTTTCTTTTCATCTCTGCTGTTATCCTTCTGTGATGAAGTTCTGTGTATTGTGTTCAGCTGCCTTTTTTTCACACTACATTGTAGATTGCATTTTGGTTTTGTAATTACTGTGTTCGCCAGAAATATCCTACATCTTGCCGGTTTTGCTTCATAATTAGCTGTGTTTTTATTCACATTAGCAATTATGCACATCTTGAATAATCCAGTTATTTTGTTTTAAGTGGATGACAGAAGAAATTTCTTCTGCATGCTTATGAAATCATTCATGTTGCATTTGTTTCCATGCAGATCAACCATCTGCTTGGTTTTGTCTGTTATGTTAATACAGTTTGTCATTCTGTCAGATTCTTTGATCTGTATATTTCATGAGCTGGAGGCCCTGAATAACAAGGTTGATGTATATTTTGAAGGTTGACATATATGAAAAGAAATTTGCTTCAGGCTAAAATGTTCTCTTTAACATTTAGAGAATATACAGCAGGCATTTGGAATAATTAGGGGAAAAAATCCTTTTTGTTTGTTGAGGCCTATGCTATGTTGTGTTCACATTTTCTATAGTAATTGCTCTCAAAACAGTTTGAACTTAATGGTGAATAGAATGAAAGTGTTTTTGGGTAAGTTCTGATTAATCTTTTGAAACACTGAAACCATATTTTTATTTTTTTCTAAAAAACTGCTTAGTGTTACAGGCAGTAATAATAAATCTATTCTTGAACATATAGGGTTCCTAAAACATACAGGAATGATCAAATTAATGCATAAATCATTCATGTATTTATTAACATTATTTTTTAATGTATTTAACTTTTATACTTGAGGCAATTTCACCTGAACTATTTATTCATCCAAGCTCAACACTTCAGTTGGAGAGATCCAAAATATTCTTACTGTTTCAAGTCTGGTATGACGACTCATCTTCGGAACCAGTTAAATAGTTAACCCTGTTTATGTCTCCACAGATGCTGCCAGATGTCCTGTGTTTCTCCAGTATTCTGTGTATGTTTCAGATTTCTAACATTTGTAGCATTTTGCCTTTCAGAAGGTTTCTATTAATGTCTTTTCCCTTTGACATACTGTACAAACATTGTTCAGGAACATTTTTTTTAATTGAAAGAACCTATCTGCTTATTGAGAAATTTCCTTATGTAGATAAAATGGAAATGATGCTAGATCAGCATAGCCATTACAGTTTCTTGCAAGAGAGCATAATTGCTTGTTTGTGTGATATATAAAATGTATGTTCATGCAGGTACAGGTAGTTCCTGGGTTGTGACCAAGTTTTGTTCTTGTGTCTGTTCGCAAATTGATTTGTGTGCAAGTCAGAACACTATTTTATGTTGCCCTGCAAAAAAAAAAGATACCTGTACATATAGGGAAACACTAGTATGTTGGACCTTCGAATATTGTAAGTATGAGCGTTCATAAGTTGGATGTTCGTAAATCAGGGATTCCCTGTGCTTTGAAATTACCAGCTGTAGGGTGAATACTTCGATAAATGCCAATGGAAATATGTGTGCCGTATATTATACCATAACTTGAACTGGACCTTATTGTCTTCTTTCCCTTAATTATTCAAGGGTTGCAAAACTGTGAATTATGCTGTGATGTTTACTATGGCCTTGACAAGAAGGATGGCTGCAAGTCTCAGCTGGAACAGGGATTAGCCTCCACATTCTTTGTGTTACTCTGAATTTACTGGCCCCCTGCACCATGTTTCATGAACAAAAAAATTGTGAAGTTTTCATATAAAGAGCTTTTGTAAAAATGTTACTGAAATACTAACTCGCTGATGGTGTTAAACATAGACTTAACACTGTCTATTCCTCTAAATTCAAATTAAGCAATTCTGAATTACCTGTTAATTGGAACTGATAGAACACACTTCAAAATGCCTCCTGTGCCATTTTATTAAAAGTGCTTAATTTGAATTGTTGCATAATTCAGACTTTTATCGGCAAGAATGATTTTGAATTAATTAGAATAGACTCCTTCACATGTTTTAAAATTATTAGACTATTATAGCGTTTGAATATTCAGCAGTATGACCAATTTCATATTAACATTTTACTGCATAGTGTTTTGTTATGATTGTATAAAGATCAACTCTCTTTATTTTTGTTTCTTTAAATTGTGGACTGAAATAAGAGAACTGTTTTAAATCATGTTTTAAAGGACTGCTGCATGTTTTTAAAAAGCCAGTTACTTGATACTTACGACAAGCGTATGTAAACAGTTGTTTGAACCAGTAGCAATTGAAATCATTGCAGATGAAGTGGATTGCAGGGATTCTGTGTTATATGCAACTGGATGGCAACAAGAGTTGATTGGTCTATGGATTAGTGACCAGCTATCAATGACGAAAACCGTTTTGCCTGCCACTAACTGTGTGATTTGTTCATGGGTGACTGATCAGCTTGAGGTTAGGAACAAGGTAGAGAGCAGTCTCCAAGAGTATAGGAATGCACTGTTCTAAGCAGTCAATACTCATTTTAAACTGAAGACAACCAGTTCTAACAAAACTGGATTCATTGGGAATAAAGGGGAGAACTCTTCACTTTTTAGGGTCATACCTGGCACATAAGACGTTTGTGGTTGTTGGAGGGCAGTCATCTCAGTTCTGGGAGACCTATGAAGGAGTTCCTCAGCATGTTGTCTTACACCCACATTTTCATCTTCTTCATCAATGACCTCCTCTCCATCATAAGAGCAGAAGTGGGTTGTTTGCCAATGATTTGCCAATGTTCAGTTCCATTTGAGATTCCTCAGATACTGAAGTGGTCCATGTTCAAATGCAGCAAGATTAGGACAGAGTCTAGGAATACTGCAGAGAATAACTTGCTCCCCAAAACCTGTCCACCATCTCCAAGGCACAAGTCAGGAATGATGGAATACTCTTCATTTGTCTGAATGACAGCAGCTCAAACAACACTTAAGAAGATTGACATCATCCAGGACAAAGTAGCCTGCTTGGTTCACACTACATCTACAAATGTCCGCTCCCTTCACTACAGATGCTCAGCAGCAGTGAGTACTGTCTGTAAATTGCACTGCAAAATTCACCAAAGATCCTTAGGCAACACTGTCCAAACACACGATCACTTCCATTTGGAAGGACAAGGACAGCAGATATATTGGAACGCCAGCACCTGCACATTCCCCTCTGAGCCAGTCACCTTTCTGACTTGGAAATATAAATCAGTTCTTAAATTGTCGCTGGGTCCCAAATCCTGGCAATCCCTCTCTAAGGGCATTGAGAGTCTTAACAGAACATAACTTTCTTAAACCTATGCAGTTCAATAATCTCACAATATCAGGTTATAGTCCAACAGTATTTGGAAGTACTAGCTTTTGGAGCACTGCTCCTTCATCAGGTAGCTGTGGAGCAGGATCATAAGACACAGATTTTATAGCAAAAGATTACAGTGTATTGAACTAAAACAATATATTGAACAAACCTATATTGCCATTAAGTACTTAATATTTTAGAATGGGTTGCAGGTTTCAGTTCATTACTATGTAAATCACAGAACTACTTTCAGGTCACATTCCTGAGGTAACTTAAGGTTTTATTAAAAAAAGTGACACTTCTGCTCAGTGCATTAAAGGTATGAGGTTAGAGTCTGTCTGTATTCCAATCTTGAGTCAGACTGGTACTGTTTCCACAGTAGGAATTTATAAAATGTTAAATGGATTGACTGCATGCACCTGAAGGATACCCTTATAAGAATAAGGTGTGATGCTCAACTCATTGATTGCCAGTTCTGGCATTTCACAGCAAGAAACCATAATGACCTCCTCAGGAGACAGACACGGGATGCAACCGATAATGTACCCTTTGTTGTCCAGTACTTCCCAGGAGTTGAGAAACTGCACCGTGTTCTTCGCAGCCTGCAACAATTATCAGTGAGGATGAACACCTCACCAAGACCTTCCCTACGCCTCCACTTCCTGCCTTTAAACAACAGCCAAATCTTAAATAGACCATTGTTCGCAGCAAATTAGCCAGCCTTTAGGACAACATTGACCACAACAATGTACAGCCCTGTCATTGCAACCACTGCAAGACATGTCAGAGTGTAGACGTGGATATCACCATCCACGCACACACGCGCGCACACACAAAAGCGCGCGTACACACACACACACACACACACACACACACACACACACACACACACAAAAGCACACAACCTGCAGGCAGTCAATGCATACTATATTTTATAAATTCCTACTTTGGAAATAGAACCAGTCTGATTCAAGATTGGGATACAGACAGATTCTAACCTCACACCAAATGCATTTTCTGAGCTGAGACGTCACCTTTGTTTTAAAACCTTAAGTTATCTCAAGATTGTGACTTGAAAGAAGTTCTGGGATTTACATATTAATGAACTGAAACCTGCAAAGCATTCTAAAAGATGAAAGGCTTGTCTTATGATCCTGCTCCACAAATACCTGATGAAGGAACAGCATTCCAAAAGCTAGTACTTTCAAATAAACCTGTTGGGCTATAACTTGGTGTTGTGTGATTTTTAACTTTGCCCACCCCAATCCAACACCGGTACCTCCACGTCATAGGTTTAAGAAGGCAGCTCACCACCACCTTCTTGAGGGCAACTAGAAACTGGCAACGATGCTGGATGTCTCATGAGTGAATAAATAAAACTTTACTTTTGATTCAGCAGCTGTTGTAATCTGTGACTTTTAACTGATGTCAGCGATCTTTGTTTCGAAGAGAACCAACCACCCTATGTCTGTTGCAAACCAGTGGGAGCATCTGAGAAGCATTATTCTGACTGGCATAAGACTACTTAGGATAATCTTAGCAACCCATCAATAGGAATCACTGAATGGTCTTTCTAGTTTTCCTCTGCCTTTAACTAACTTTTCCTTGTCTGTTTGACTGTGTGCTCAAGGGGGAGTTTGTTAATGGCATAGAGTTTTAATTTGCAGTTTTATATAATGATGGTTTGTAACTGTTTACCTGTAGTTAGAATCAAATTACTTGCAATAAATAATCGTTCTTGTTCAGTGCAGAAACCTGGTCTGTGCTTTCTTACAATCTAAGTTTGGGTAATTGGGGAGTTCAAAATCTTTGTTGGAGAAAGATTTTATAGAAGTGTATTGAGTCCTGTATTCAGCAGCACAAATCGATCTTTATATGAAGTGCCTTACCAATGCAGCATGTGAGATGTCTCTAGGACACTGATTCTCCCAGTTAGGTACAACATGTGTGTTCTGTGTTACAATGATTACATGCAACATTGACATCAATGCTTGCCACATCCCTTCTGATCTACACATCCAAATGTGTGAATGCACGATCAATGATGGATAACTTCATGGTCAATCCTAGGTCAATCCTAGGTCCTCCCATCATTTTGTGATGTTTGCCAGACTCCCTGAGCCCTTACAATACATCTTATGGACCACATTTCCATACTAACTGTTATATCCCTTCCCAGATGTTTGCCAGCACATCATATATTTGCTTATTACTGATGAATTTTCAAATTCTGTTCTGCAATTTATAATCCTTGCTAACCTTAATATAGAAAGTTAGAAATGACATTAATTTCTACCAATTATTATTAAATGTGTGATATTAGCTCCAATATAAAGTTACTTTAAGTTAGACATAATTACACCTAATACTACAATTCTGCGACAAAGTTGACAATATCGGGAGCAGTTTACTTCTTACTCGATTTTGAAAGATCAAACAACTTTGTTTAGCAACTACCATTTACAACCTCTTCTATTTGCATGCTCTTTACTAAATATAATAGCACCTATTCAATTCCTATTGATAAGAATGAAATTCACTCACTTTTTTATAACTTTATCCAGTCATTAAAAAAAAGCTTATTTTGATTCTTTAAGATTCTGCAGGACATGAGTCTAGATTAGAGTGGTGCTGGAAAAACCCAGCAGTTCAGGCAGTATTAGAGGATCAGTAAAATCGACGTTTTGGGCAAAAGCCCTTCATCAGGAATTCCTGATGAAGGGCTTTTGCCCGAAACATCGATTTTACTGCTCCTCGGATGCTGCCTGAACTGCTGTGTTTTTCCAGCAGCACTCTAATCTAGACTCTGGTTTCCAGCATCTGCAGTCATTGTTTTTACCATTCTGCAGGACACGATCCTTGCTCTCCCTTGTCTTATTTTTCTCTGTCATTATAACCTTAAGAGAATGAATAACTGCCGCTTCACCCCCGAATGAACAGACTAAAGATCGGGGAATTGCCATTCTTCCCTTGTTCTTTAGGCTGTTCGTTAGGTTGTGAAGCAGCAGTTGTTTATTCTCTTGAGATCATAATGACCCTGTTTCAGAATTGCTTCTGCCTTCCTTGCTATGTTATTTCTCTCTTGGTACCCTGACAAGGTTATCTCGTTTAAACTTTTTGTTGTTCTAATCTCCCTGCTTCTTTCTACTACCTATATCTATTTAGGTAGTGACAATTACCTAAAAGTTCTTGATTATTGTGGGATCTGACTTTTTTTAAACTGTACTAAGTAATAACTTTCAAACTAGCTGGTACCAGAGCCTTGTCAAGGTTCTCCAAAGATGTTTATCGAAACCATTCTCCGCATCCAAGGCTTACTGTCTACAGAAATCTAACTAAATTCCCTAATGTTTAATACATTACTACCATTATTATTATATGAATATATGTCTACTCTAATATGTAATTATAATTGTTTAAAAGGCCTCATCTAAGGTGGGTCAAGTTTTCTCCTTTTATTTCATATTAAAATAGGAAATTTCAAATGGGATATTTTCCATCTGAGTCACCCTTATCAGAAAAGAGGAGTTTTACTGTTTGCATTTTAGCCCCATTGTGACTCTGTTGCGATTGTCAGAGGCATTGTGTTACCTATCTGTGAAGGCCTATATGAAATGCTGTATCAACCGTAATTTTTTTTCAGCCATCTTATGTCATTTTAAAAAAAAAATGGTTCGAGCCAAAAAGCATGCAGATGCTGGAATCCAAAGTCGAAAAGTGGGAGGCTGGAAGAACACAGCAAGCCAGGCAGCATGAGGAGGTGGAGAAGTTGACCTTTTGGGATGGAAGAAGGGTTACACCTGAAACGTCGACTTCTCCACCCCTTGATGCTACCTGGCTTGCTATGTTCTTCCAGCCTCCTGCTTGACTATCTCAAAAAAAAAACATGATTCGGCGATGCCGGTGTTGGACTGGGGTGTACAAAGTTAAAAATCACACAACGCCAGGTTATAGTCCAACAGGTGTAATTGGAAGCACACTAGCTTTCGGAACGACGCTCCTTCATCAGGTGATTGTGGAGGGCTCGATCGTAACACAGAATTTATAGCAAAAATTTGCAGTGTGATGTAACTGAAATTATTATTGAAGAATTGATTGTCTGTTAAGCCTTTCAAGCAGCCATTTTGTCACATTCAGCAATGGGCAACTACAACAATCTTTTAACTTTTGAGGTGACTCTGGGAATAGCAGGTGTTGAATTCCAGCATACTTCCCTAGTGAACCATAACAATTGTTATTTAATTGGCTGAACATGATTGTGCATTTACTAATTATTATGTGAGCAAATTTGTCAGCTTCCTTTTGGAATATGTTTGGGCAACATAAAGCCTACAGTCATTACTGTAATGCTGTTCAAGCATACGGAACTGTTGAAGGTTAAAAACTATTTCCATTTGGAAATAAGTCCATCAAGGTGACACTCCTTTGATCTGTTCAAGGTTCCAAAAGGGCTCACCACCTGATTCTGAGGCTACTAGCTGAACAAAACTATGATTTTTAAGAAAGCGCTGGTAAAATAAAATCTGTGATTTTTAATTGAGATTCAGCTGATGTGTTTAGATTTATCTTGGTGTTGTTGACTTTCAATTGACACGTTCATTGTATAGAAGGAAAGGAGTCTGGTGTGAGAATGTAGACCTGCTGCTGAATTTTGCAGACTGTATAGTAGTATCTGGATAGCCACAGTACATGATTTTTCAACCTTAACTGCCTCCGCTTACTGAAATGTCTAATTATCTAGCTTAGTGTGTGTGTGTGTGTGTGTGTGTGTGTGTGTGTGTGTGTGTGTGTGTGTGTGTGTGTGTGTGTGTGTGTGTGTGAGAGAAAAATACTATTAGCTAACTAATAAAGTGATTTTGCATGTTTGACACTTGTGCAGAAAATGCCTAATACAGAATAAGTACAAATTGACTGCCACTTGAATAAGGTTCATTTTCATTTAGAATGTACCACGATATATCATTCATGATATTTCCAGCTGCTTCTATCACCTCATCATTAGTCCTCTGATTTTTCAATAGGAGCCAAGGGGTTAATACATTGTTTTAATAAGTTGTGCTTGACAGTGATGTTGAGTATATAGATAATAAAACTACCACAAAAGAATCCCTTGTCTAAGCAAAATAAAAAGGTAAATACCTCAAAGTTTTGGTGATCTCTCGATTGGAAAAAGTCAATATTTACATATTAGTTTTGTGTTGAAATTTTGTTCATTTAAATTAGGCTTTAATTTTTTTGGAGATAACCTGTACATTCATAGTTTAGCAAGTAAAGTGAGAAAATAAAATTGATAAATTTGGATGGATAATTTAAATAGCATTTTTGGATATTCTGTTAAATATTCCAGTTTAAATTCAAGTATTTTCAATGAGCAAATAACAAATGAGTGGTATATTAATGCTGTAATATTTTATTGCTACTTACAATATATTAACAGTAATAGAGTGCCAAAAACAATTAACAATATGAGAAATGATATTATCACTTTCATAACAACATATTTATCCTCTGTTCTTCAAACATAAATCGATAAAATGTGATAATGTCTCAAAGATCCAGTGATAACATGACATTTGACTGATCATGCGAGAACTGAGGACAATGAAAAGTATATTCTCATTTTAATTGAAAGAAAATGGGTTGAAGCATGAAATGTAAGAGGCTATAAATTGAAAAGGGAAGAACATTAGACATTAATAAAGGCAAATTATAAATGGAAGAAAAATATGGATAAATGAAAATCTGCTCAAGTGCTTTTCTGAAACAAGTTGGGGCAAAACAACTTTTTAGAAAACTTATTGTTGTACAAAACTTGAATTAGATGGATTGTTTAATTTGGCAAAAATAATTTGTATTTCTTTAGGTCAAAGGAAGAGTGCTATCTTGGGGGAAGGACAACTGTAGCAAAATTCGGCAGGAGCTGGGGAATGTGAATTGGGAGCAGCTGTTTGAGGGTAAATCCACATTTGATATGTGGGAGACTTGTAAAGAGAGGTTGATTAGAGTGAAGGACCGACCTATGCCTGTGCAAATGAGGGATAGAAATGGCAAGAGTAGGGAACCATAGTTGACAGGTGAAATTGTGAGACTAGCTAAGAGGAAAAAGGAAGCATACCTAAGGTTTAGGTGACTGAAAACAGACGAAGCTTTGGAAGAATATCCAGAAAATAGGACCAATCTGAAATGTGGAATTAAGAGGGCTAAAAGGGGTCATGAAGCATCTTTAGCAAACAGGGTTAAGGAAAATCCTGAAGCCTTTTATTTGTATATAAGGGGCAAGAGGGTAACTAGAAAAAGGGTTGGCACACTCAAGGACAAAGGAGGAAAGTTATGCGTGAAGTCAGAGAAAATGGGTGAGATTCTTAAGTACTTTGCGTCTGCATTCACCATGGAGAGGGACATGACAGATGTTGAGGTTATAGATGTTTGATGACTCTAGGTCAAGTCAGCATAAGGATGGAGGAAGCATTGGGTTTTCTAAAAGGCAAGGTAGACAGGTCCCCAGGTCCTAATGGGATCTATCCCAGGTTATAGACGGAAGCAAGAGAGGAAATAGCTGGGCCTTAACAGATATCTTTGCAGCATCCTTGAACATAGGTGAGATCCCGGAGGACTGGAGAATTGCTAATGTTGTCCCCTTATTTTAAGAAGGGTAGCAAAGATAATCCAGGTAATTATACACTGGTGAGTCTGATGTTATTGTCGGGAAGCTGCTGAAGAAGATACTGGGGGATAGGATCTATTTACATTTGGAAGAAAATGGGCAACATGATTTTATGCAGGGAAGGTCATGTCTTACCAACTTAATAGAATTCTTGGAGGAAGTGACAAAGTTGATTGATGAGGGAACGGCTGTAGATGTCATATACATGGACTTTAGTAAGGAGTTTGATAAGGTTCCCCATGGTCGGCTGATAGAGAAAGTGAAGTTGCATGGGGTCCAGGGTGTAGTAGCGAGATGGATAGAAAACTGACCGAGCAACAGGAGACAGAGTAGTAGTGGAAGGAAGTTTCTCAAAATGGAGAAATGTGACCAATGGTGTTGCGGCAGTTGTTTGTGATATACATAAATGATCTGGAGGAAGGTACAGGTGTTCTGATTAGCAAGTTTGCAGATACACTAAGATTGGTGGAGTGGCAGGTAGTGAAGGGGACTGTCAGAAAATGCAGCAGAATATAGATAGATTGGAGAGTTGGGCGGAGAAATGGCAGATGGAGTTTGATCCGGGCACATGCGAGGTGAAGAATTTTGATAGATCCAATTCAAGAGTGAACTATAGGGTAAATGGAAAAGCCCTGGGGAAAATTGACGTAGAGAGAAATCTGGGTGTTCAGGTCCATTGTTCCCTGAAGGTGGCAATGCAGGTCGATAGAGTGGTCAAGAAAGCATACGGCATGCTTTCCTTCAGTGGACGGGGTATTAAGTGTAAGAGTTGGCAGGTCATATTACAGTTATATAGGACTTTGGTTTGGCCACATTTGAATTACTGTGTACAGTTCTGGTCGCCACATTACCAGAAAGATGTGCTCGCTTTGGAGAGGGTGCAGAGGATGTTCACCACGATGTTGCATGGTATGGAGGGCTCTAGTTATGAAGAGAAGTTGAGTAGATTAGGACAATTTTCATTTGAAAGACTGAGTTTGAGGAGAGACCTGATTGAGGTCTACAAAATCATGACAGGTATAGACAGGGTGGATAGCAAGAAACTTTCTGTCAGAGTGGGGGACTCAACTACTAGGGGTCATGAGTTCAAGGTGAGAGGGGAAAAGTTTAAAGGAGATATGTATGGAAAGATCTTTACACAGAGGGTGGTGGGTGCCTGGAATGCATTGCCAGCGGAGCTGGTAGAGGCAGGCACGATATTGTCATTTGAGATGTATCTAGACAAATACATGAATAGGCAGGAAGCAAAAGGATACAGGTCCTTAGAAAATAGGTGACAGTTTTTGATAGAGGATCTAGGTTGGTGCAGGCTTGGAGAGCCAAAGGGCATGTCCCTGTGCTGTAATTTTCTTTGTTCTTAATTCAGTCTTAATTGGTGTTCGTTGATTTAAGTTTGTGTTATAGACATGGTGAACTTCAGATAACTGGTGAATAAGTCCAGTAATGTGCTTGTAGAGAATACGCCCTGCCCCTCTCCCCTACAAAGTGGAATTTTTCTTACACTTTTAGCAACATATGCTTATAATGTAAATTAGTTGATTCTCAAAGCTGCTTTTTTGCACAAGGGATAAACTTTCCAAGGGAAATCTTAGTCAGTGGCCAGTGATTAAGGTTGGAATCATAGAATCCCTACAGTGTGGAAACATGCCATTTGGCCCATTGAGTCCACACCAAACCTCTGAAGAGCAGCCCACCCAGACTCTCAGTTGACTCTATTCTATTCCTAAGATTCAATATAGCGAGATTAGTAAAGCATGTAAAAACATTGGTAAATATACAATAAAATAAAATAATTATTCAGGTCCATAGAAAATCATCAAGAATGGCAGAACAGCTGATCTTTCATAATTGCAGCATATGGGTGCTCTGGATGCCATTTTGGTCCAGAACAAACATGCCTACAACAAGTTTGAGGTTCAAGCAGCTTCAACTCACAACATATGAGAGCTGACTGAGCGACAAATACAGTGCTATATCAGGGCAGAGGTTACCTTGATTATTTTGTACCAGGAGGCATCATAGTTAGGATTGGATTGTCTGATTTTGATCAATGATCATGGAGAGGAGAATGTTACTGTGAGTGAGGCAGTTAAGAGGACCCAGAAGGGAGGAGTGTAGGAGATACTGCCTTTCCAACTAAAAGGCTGGAAGATCTTTCAGCTCCCCTGGATGAGAGTGAGGATTACATAACTGTGGCACAGGAAGCCATTCAGAGAGGGGAGTAAGAAGGAATATAATAATAGGGGACAGTATAATGGAAGCAATAGATGTCATTCTCTGCAACAACAAGTGAGTCCAAGTGGCTGTGATGTTTGCCAGTGCCAGGGTTCCAGGGCATCTACTTAGTGTTGTAATGAAAAGGAAGAATCCAGTCGTCCAGGACCAATTGTTGCAACATAGGAATAGCAAGCCACGTCAAATCAGATTTGCTAACACTGGATATCACAATGCAATGAAAGTAAAATATTCAATGACCCTCAAAATTGCCAACTGTTTCTAACCAGACTATGAATAATAGATGTCAGACACCAAATTTATAGCTTATATAGAAATTAACAATATTATTACGACTGTAACTTTAGCAGAGCAAAATTAAGCAGAAAAGTTATCCAATTATTGTAATTAATTATTTAAACACAATCTTTTCATTTTTAAAAATTTAACTTATTTTTTCTAATCAACCTATTTAGAGACACAGGTCCCCCCAGCCAATCCACGGGTGATACATTCCAAGAATTACCGCTGATAGTAGCGAGCCCTATCATTTACCTCCCCGGCAGCCCCCGGAATTATTTCTGGAAAGTTGCATGTAATATTTTTGGGCGGATAACTGAAACCGTGGAATCCGTAGATAATGGGGTTCTAATGTATTATTGCACACCTCTGGATCAGGTAGGACTGGAGCCCAGGCTTGTCAGTTCAGGGATAGGGACACTACCACTATGCCACAAGTGGGCTCCAATCTTCCTTTATCCTAAGCCCCCCACTCTCTCAAACACAGGTGGAGTTAAGAGGTAAACTTTATATATAAAAAAAGACTTGTAACTGATCAATAGATTTTAACAGTTTTGAATGATGCATACTAAACCTTCATGCAATCCTTGGATAATGAGTTGCACATCAACACATGGGACTGTATATTTCGCTTGAATACTGAAGTGAGCAGTTAATGCAAACAACTTCTGCAGACCGCAGAAGACATTTACTTGTATCTGACAGTAAGGGGCGCTTTTCTCAGAATTTTCAGTAATTCTGTAACTGGAGGATAACTAGAGAGCAACTAAAACTCCATCTATGCCTTTCATAACCTTCTGTCCAGAACCCAGTCCAAACCAGATCAATTTATGGTTCCTTTTTGTTTGCTTTCAATATTCTCTCTTTGTTTGATTTGATTTGATTTGCTCAGCACCAGCCTATCTTTGACCATTTCAACAGCCAAGCAGCTGCCGGTCTTTGAGCATAATACACCTCAACCTGCCGGAATATCTGGAGCGGTCTTAGGGTAATAATCAACCTGAAATTGAGTTCTGAGGCTAGTTCCCGTAAACAAATTAATAATAACTAGGATAACTGCAGATGCTGGAAATCAGAAACAAAAACCGGCATTGAGAGAAAAATTCAGCAGGCTTGGCAGCATTTGTAGAGAGAAATCAGAATTAGTGGTTTGCATCCAATGATACTTCCTCAGAACTGATGTAGAAAAGGTTGGTTTTTATGCAGAAGCTAGGTTGGAGGATGAGGGAGGAATGAGTTAAAGCCCAAAGAGAGAAGAACAATTGGACAGACAAAGGATTGGATATTAATCAGGCAAGGAAAATGAATAGCTATTAATCGACTCACAATAGACTATGTCTAATAGCCGACCATGTGATAAGGCTTGGGGTGTGGGGGTTGGGTTAACGACATGGAAGAAGCTCAAGCCTTAAAGTTGAAAGTTGAACAAAATAAGAGATGGTTGTTGACTTCAGGAGGGCATGGAGCAACCACTCTCCACTGGACATCGGCTCCCATCTGGAGATCGTGAAGAATACTATTTTTCTTGGTGTCCACCTGGTGGAGAATCTCAGCTAGTCCCTCAACACCAGTTCCAAAATCAAGAAAGCCTAGCTGCATCTCTACTTTTTTGCGTAGGTTGAAGAAAGCCCATCTCCCATACACCCTCCATCCTCACCACATTCTACAGAAGGTTCAGAGAGAGTACTCTGAGCAGCTGCATCACTGTCTGGTTCGGGAATTGCGCCATCTGGGATTGTAATACCCGACAAGGATAGTGAGGAGAACTGAGAAGATCAACAGGGTCTCCATTCCCCTCCAATACAGACACTGACACCTCTCTCTATCTCTCTATTCTCTCTATTTCTTTGTTTCTTTTCTTTCTTTCTCTCGCTCTCTCACTCACTCTCTCTCTCTCGTTTTCTCTCGTATTCTCTCATTTTTTTTCGCTTTCTCTCTTTCTTTCCCTCTTTCTTTCCCTCTTTCTTTCTCCCTCTTTCTTTCCGTCTTTCTTTCACCCTCTTTCTCTCTTTCTTTTTCTCTCACTCACACTCTCTCTCTCTCTCTCTCTCTCTCTCTCTCTCTCTCTCCCGTCTCTCTCTCTCTCTCTCTCCTCTCTCTCTCTCTCTCTCTCTCTCCCCGTCTCTCTCTCTCTCCCCGTCTGTGTCTCTCTCCTCTCTCTCTCTCTCTCTCGCCTCTCCCTCTCTTTCGCCTCTCCCTCTCGCCTGTCTTTCTCACTCTCTCTCTCTCCACGTCTCTCTCTTCCCGTCTCTCTCTCTCTCTCCCCGTCTCTCTCTCTCTCTCTCTCCCCGTCTCTCTCTCTCTCTCCTCCCCGTCACTCTCCCTCTCTCCCCGTCTCTCTCTCTCTCTCTCCCCGTCTCTCTCTCTCTCTCTCTCCCCGTCTCTCTCTTTCTCTCCCCGTCCCTCTCCCTCTCTCCCCGTCTCTCTCTCTCTCCCCGTCTCTCTCTCTGTCTCCCCGTCTCTCTCTCTCTCTCCCCGTCTCTCTCTCTCCCCGTCTCTCTCTCTCTCTCCCCGTCTCTCTCTCTCCCCGTCTCTCTCTCTCCCCGTCTCTCTCTCTCCCCGTCTCTCTCTCTCCCCGTCTCTCTCTCTCCCCGTCTCTCTCTCTCCCCGTCTCTCTCTCTCTCCCCGTCTCTCTCTCTCTCCCCGTCTCTCTCTCTCTCCCCGTCTCTCTCTCTCCCCGTCTCTCTCTCCCCGTCTCTCTCTCTCCCCGTCTCTCTCTCTCTCTCCCCGTCTCTCTCTCTCTCCCCGTCTCTCTCTCTCTCTCTCTCTGCCCGTCTCACTCTCTCTCTCTCTCCCCGTCTCTCTCTCTCTCTCTCTCCCCGTCTCTCTCTCTCCCCGTCTCTCTCTCCCCGTCTCTCTCTCTCCCCGTCTCTCTCTCTCTCCCCGTCTCTCACTCTCTCTCTCCCCGTCTCTCTCTCTCTCTCCCCGTCTCTCCCCGTCTCTCTCTCTCTCTCCCCGCCTCTCTCTCTCTCTCTCTCCCCCGTCTCTCACTCACTCTCTCCCCGTCTCTCTCTCTCTCTCCCCGTCTCTCTCTCTCTCTCTCTCTCCCCGTCTCTCTCTCTCCCCGTCTCTCTCTCTCTCTCTCTCTCTCTCCCCGTCTCTCTCTCTCCCCGTCTCTCTCTCTCTCTCTCTCTCTCTCTCTCTCTCTCTCTCCCCGTCTCTCTCTCTCTCTCTCTCTCTCTCCCTCTCTCCCCGTCTCTCTCTCTCTCTCCCCGTCTCTCTCTCTCTCTCCCCGTCTCTCTCTATCTCTCCCCGTCTCTCTCTATCTCTCCCCGTCTCTCTCTATCTCTCCCCGTCTCTCTCTATCTCTCCCGTCTCTCTCTCTCTCTCCCCGTCTCTCTCTCTCTCTCCCCGTCTCTCTCTCTCTCTCTCCCCGTCTCTCTCTCTCTCTCCCCGTCTCTCTCTCTCTCCCCGTCTCTCTCTCTCTCCCCGTCTCTCTCCGTCTCTCTCTCTCTCCCCGTCTCTCTCTCTCTCCCGTCTCTCTCTCTCCCCGTCTCTCTCTCTCTCTCCCCGTCTCTCTCTCTCTCTCCCCGTCTCTCTCTCTCTCTCCCCGTCTCTCTCTCTCTCCCCGTCTCTCTCTCTCTCCCCGTCTCTCTCCGTCTCTCTCTCTCTCCCCGTCTCTCTCTCTCTCCCGTCTCTCTCTCTCCCCGTCTCTCTCTCTCTCTCCCCGTCTCTCACTCTCTCTCTCCCCGTCTCTCTCTCTCTCTCTCCCCCGTCTCTCCCCGTCTCTCTCTCTCTCTCCCCGCCTCTCTCTCTCTCTCTCCCCGTCTCTCACTCACTCTCTCCCCGTCTCTCTCTCTCTCTCCCCGTCTCTCTCTCTCTCTCTCTCTCCCCGTCTCTCTCTCTCCCCGTCTCTCTCTCTCTCTCTCTCTCTCCCCGTCTCTCTCTCTCCCCGTCTCTCTCTCTCTCTCTCTCTCTCTCTCTCTCTCTCTCTCTCTCCCCGTCTCTCTCTCTCTCTCTCTCTCTCTCCCTCTCTCCCCGTCTCTCTCTCTCTCTCCCCGTCTCTCTCTCTCTCTCCCGTCTCTCTCTATCTCTCCCCGTCTCTCTCTATCTCTCCCCGTCTCTCTCTATCTCTCCCCGTCTCTCTCTCTCTCTCCCCGTCTCTCTCTCTCTCTCCCCGTCTCTCTCTCTCTCTCCCCGTCTCTCTCTCTCTCTCCCCGTCTCTCTCTCTCTCCCCGTCTCTCTCTCTCTCCCCGTTTCTCTCTCTCTCCCCGTCTCTCTCTCTCTCTCTCTCTCTCTCCCCGTCTCTCTCTCTCTCTCTCCCTCTCTCCCGGTCTCTCTCTCTCTCTCCCGGTCTCTCTCTCTCTCTCTCCCGGTCTCTCTCTCTCTCTCTCCCCGGTCTCTCTCTCTCTCTCTCCCGGTCTCTCTCTCTCTCTCCCCGTCTCTCTCTCTCTCTCCCCGTCTCTCTCTCTCTCTCCCCGTCTCTCTCTCTCTCTCCCCGTCTCTCTCTCTCTCCCCGTCTCTCTCTCTCTCCCCGTCTCTCTCTCTCTCCCCGTCTCTCTCTCTCTCTCTCTCCCCGTCTCTCTCTCTCTCTCTCTCCCCGTCTCTCTCTCTCTCTCTCTCCCCCGTCTCTCTCTCTCTCCCCGTCTCTCTCTCTCTCTCCCCGTCTCTCTCTCTCTCTCCCCGTCTCTCTCTCTCTCCCCGTCTCTCTCTCTCTCCCCGTCTCTCTCTCTCTCCCCGTCTCTCTCTCTCTCTCCCCGTCTCTCTCTCTCTCTCCCCGTCTCTCTCTCTCTCTCCCCGTCTCTCTCTCTCTCTCCCCGTCTCTCTCTCTCCCCGTCTCTCTCTCTCCCCGTCTCTCTCTCTCCCCGTCTCTCTCTCTCTCCCCGTCTCTCTCTCTCTCCCCGTCTCTCTCTCTCCCCGTCTCTCTCTCTCCCCGTCTCTCTCTCTCTCTCTCTCTCCCCGTCTCTCTCTCTCTCTCTCCCCGTCTCTCTCTCTCTCTCTCTCTCTCTCCCCGTCTCTCTCTCTCCCCGTCTCTCTCTCTCTCTCTCTCTCTCTCTCTCTCTCTCTCTCTCTCTCTCTCTCCCCGTCTCTCTCTCTCTCTCCCCGTCTCTCTCCCTCTCTCCCCGTCTCTCTCTCTCTCTCCCCGTCTCTCTCTCTCTCTCTTTCTCCGCGTCTCTCTCTCCCCGTCTCTCTCTCTCTCTCTCTCCCTCTCTCCCGGTCTCTCTCTCTCCCCCTCTCTCTCTCTCTCTCTCCCCCTTCTCTCTCTCTCTCTCCCCGTCTCTCTCTCTCTCTCCCCGTCTCTCTCTCTCTCTCTCTCCCCGTCTCTCTCTCTCTCTCCCGTCTCTCTCTCTCTCTCTCCCCGTCTCTCTCTCTCTCTCTCCCCGTCTCTCTCTCTCTCTCTCTCCCCGTCTCTCTCTCTCTCTCTCTCCCCGTCTCT
>NW_028270159.1:19578594-19581094 GCF_037043375.1 Chiloscyllium plagiosum
CATCTCTCTCGCCCGTGTGTCTGTCTCTCTCTCTCTCTCTCTCTCTCTCTCTCTCGCTCGCTCGCTCTCGCTCTCTTTCGCTCGCTCTCCCTCTCTCTCGCTCTCGCGCTCGCTCTCGTGCTCGCTCTCGCGCTCGCTCTTGCGCTCGCTCTCACGCTCGCTCTCGCACTCGCTCTCGCACTCTCGCTCTCTCTCGTCTCTCTCTCGCCCGTCTCTCTCGCTCTCTCTCTTGCCCGCCTCTCTCGCTCGCTCGCTCTTGTCTCTCTCTCTCGCCCGTCTCTCTCTTGCCGTTTCTCTCTCGCTCTCTTTCGCCTCTCTTTCTCTCGCCCGTCTTTCTCCCGCCCCTCTCTCTCTCTCTCGCCCCTCTCTCTTCGCCCCTCTCTCTCTCTCGCCCCTCTCTCTCTCTCTCGCCCCTCTCTCTCTCTCGCCCCTCTCTCACTCTCGCCCCTCTCTCACTCTCGCCCCTCTCTCACTCTCGCCCTCTCTCACTCTCGGCCCTCTCTCACTCTCGCCCCTCTTCTCACTCTCGCCCCTCTCTCACTCTCGCCCCTCTCCTCCTCTCTCCCTCTCTCCCTCCTCTCTTACTCTCCCCTCACTCTCGCCCCCTCTCTCGCCCTCTCTCACTCTCGCCCTCTCTCTCGCCTCTCTCTCTCTCTCGCCCGTCTCTCTCGCCTCTCTCTCTCTCGCCCGTCTCTCTCTCTCTCGCCCGTCTCTCTCTCTCTCTCTCGCCCCGTCTCTCTCTCTCTCTCTCGCCCGTCTCTCTCTCTCTCTCTCTCGCCCGTCTCTCTCTCTCTCTCCGCCCGTCTCTCTCTCTCTCTCTCTCGCCCGTCTCTCTCTCTCTCTCTCTCTCTCGCCTGTGTCTCTTTCTCTCGCTCGCTCGCTCTCGCTCTCTTTCGCTCGTTCTCCCTCTCTCTCTCTCTCTCCCTCTCCCTCTCCTCTCTCTCGCTCTCTCTCTCTCCCTCTCGCGCTCTCTCTCTTGCTCTCTCTCTTGCTCTCTCTCTTGCTCTCTCTTGCACTCTCTCTTGCACTCTCTCTTGCACTCTCTCTTGCACTCTCTCTTGCACTCTCTCTTGCACTCTCTCTTGCACTCGGTCGCGCTCTCGGTCGCGCTCTCGGTCGCGCTCTCGGTCGTGCTCTCGGTCGCGCTCTCGGTCGCGCTCTCGGTCGCCGCTCTCGGGTCGCGCTCTCGGTTCGCGCTCTCGGTCGCGCTCTCGCTCTCTCTCTCGCACTCTCTCTCGCACTCTCTCTCGCACTCTCTCTCGGCTCTCTCTCTCGCTCTCTCTCTCTCTCTCTCTCTCGCTCTCGCTCTCGCTCTCTCTCTCGCTCTCTCTCTCGCTCTCTGTGTGTCTCTCTCTCTCGTCTCTCTCTCTTGTCTCTCTCTCTCACTTGCCCGTCTCTCTTGCTCTCTCTCTCGCCCGTGTCTCTCACTCTCTCTCTCGCTCGCTCGCTCTCTTTCGCTCGCTCTCCCTCTATCTCTCCCTCTATCTCTCCCTCTATCTCTCCCTCTATCTCTCCCCTCTATCTCTCCTCTATCTCTCCCTCTATCTCTCCCTCTATCTCTCCCTCTATCTCTCGCTCTATCTCTCGCCCTCTCTCTCTCGCCCTCTCTCTCACTCTCACGCTCTCTCTCTCTCTCGCTCTCTCTCGTGCTCTCTCTCGTGCTCTCTCTCGTGCTCTCTCTCGTGCTCTCTCTCGTGCTCTCTCTCGTGCTCTCTCTCGTGCTCTCTCTCTTGCTCGCTCTCTCGCTCGCTCTCTCGCTCTCTCGCCGTGTCTCTTTCTCTCTCTCTCTGCTCGCTCGCTCGCTCTCGCTCTCTTTCGCTCGCTCGCTCTATCTCTCGCTCTATCTCTCGCTCTATCTCTCGCTCTATCTCTCGCTCTATCTCTCGCTCTATCTCTCGCTCTACCTCTCGCTCTCTCGCCCTCTCTCTCGCCCTCTCTCTCTCGCCCTCTCTCTCTCGCCCTCTCTCTCTCACCCTCTCTCTCTCGCCCTCTCTCTCTCGCCCTCTCTCTCTCGCCCCTCTCTCTCACTCTCACGCTCTCTCTCTCTCTCGCTCTCTCTCGCTCTCTCTCTCGTCTCTCTCTCTCTCTTGCCCGTCTCTCTCGCTGTCTCCCTTACCCGTCTCTCTCTCTCTCTCTTGCCCGTCTCTCTCTCGCTCTCTCTCGCCTCTCTCTCTCTCTCTCTCTTGCCCCTCTCTCTCTCTTGCCCCTCTCTCTCTCTTGCCCCTCTCTCTCTCTTGCCCCTCTCTCTCTCTTGCCCCTCTCTCTCTCTCGCCTCTCACTCTCTCTCTCTCTCTCGCCAGTCTCTCTCTCTGTTGCCTCTCTCACTCTCGCCCGTCTCTCTCTCTCTCCCACTTGCCTCTCTCGCCCGTCTCTCGCTCTCTCTCTCTCTCTCGCCCGTCTCTCTCTCTCTCTCGCCCGTCTCTCTCTCTCTCTCTCTCTTGCTCTCTCTCTTGCCCATCTCTCTCGCTCTCTCTCTTGCCCGTCTCTCTCTCTCTCTCTC
>NW_028270159.1:23232322-23314822 GCF_037043375.1 Chiloscyllium plagiosum
TCACCGTCATCAGGGTGTATTCCTTCCTCCATTCTCACCCCAGTTTCTCATTAACATTGAATTCCCTTGCTGCAGCACAATTATTCGACAAATTGGCAATTGTTACGACTTTTAGCTTAAAACCAGCTTTATGCTTCATTCTTTTTGGCAGAGGAGCCATTTCTGTTGATCATTCACCATGTACAGTCTGCTTTGTGTGGGCATGTCTTAAACTCCTACATATCCTTTTGGCAACATGACCTGTATTACCTGCTTAATTCCACACACCAACTTGCAAGGTGAGTGAATATGCATTTCTGAAGTTAAAAATTGAGGCTAACTCCTAAAGTGAGTGTAGAATTTTTTCACAGGTAGGAGGTTAATTTATACACCCTGACCTATGGTAGCTGAGTTGAATAATGAAAATGTATTTCAGGAAGACTAGACAAGTGAATGAGGTAGACAGGAGTAGAAAAGTGTGTTAACAGGGTCAGTGACATAAGGTGTGACAAGGCTTGGATAAACTGTGAATAGCTGGTTTCTGTCCTGAATATCAATGTTTAATGTTGACATATTATACTTTCCCTCATGAAGCTGATCTTAATTTTTCCAATAGTAAATCTAACTCATAGTTTGCATATTCGAAAGCATCAAGTGTTTCCGTGTCAGATTCATGCTTCCTTTTAAGCTACTGTACCAGTATGACATTTCCTTTTCCCACAACAGCCATCCCTATAACCTCTGAACAATCCTACCCCAATTAGTGCCAAATAATGGGCCATTTGTGCCCCAAATTCCAGTCCATTGGGATGTAGATAATGACTGCCCAAGCTCATTTCACTTAGTTCCCCAGTAATAGATCTCTAAGTGAAAGTACAGCATCCAGCACACCAGCCAATGCCCCCTCATCCCCAATACATCTTTTGGAACTCAGTGTGCCATGCATTCTGTTAAAAGTTTGCACTTTCTTCAAAATATTACAAGCATGAAAATGTGATGATCAGGGAAGTCACTGCAGTCCTGGCCCTCTTAAAACATTCGTCATTTATCAGCAGTGCTCATTATGAAGATTTGTAAAACAACATTGTTACAAAGCAAGACAGGCTGTGAGGATTGGAGTAGATGGAGTACCAATGGTATCTACAAAGTGTCTGCACAGTTTTACAATAGGAAGTCACAGGGTGATAAATAGCAATTTCCAAGTAAATTTCATGCATTTGCCCTTTGGTTAAACCTTTTTCTCTCTCTCAGCACTGTGCCTCAGCCTCACAGAGCTAATAGTATTCCAGAACAAGTGCTTTCCAATGTGACAGCTGATTGCACTTTTTTACCAGTCAAATGCTGATTTTATAATTGCTATAATTTTTCACAAGTACCTAAATGTCATATGGATAAAGAATAAAACAACCTGGTCGTAATGCAGTAGTCTTCCATTGCAAAAAAAAATCAATAATGTATTTAAAACCCCCCTAAGAGCTAAAAAGAATATGATGCTTGATTTCAGAGATCTTTGGAAGAGACAACTGCCTATTGTTTGGAGGCTGATTCTTAAATGCCAATCAATGGTGGCAATTATTAAACGTGTAGGATTTAAATATGTGATTTTCAATTTTGAAAGGGTGAGTCTATAAGGAGAAGCTAATTACCAGCCACAACCTATTCACGGGATGTACTTGGTGCTTTTTCAATCTTTGCTATTCGTTTGAGGATTCTGCGTCTTTATGTTGGAGAAAATGCGGGAACAGAAATGTGGCTCATTTGTAATTTCCAACCATTCTAACGATTTATATTATTTAGCACTGTTTTATGAAGCGAGATGTTTTTATTCTCATACACCGATAATTTCCAATCATTCCAAACACCACTTCTCATTCTCGCCAGTATAGTGGCTGTTAAAGGTTAATTCCTTTACCCCTCTCCCCAATACATTTTAACTGGCCTACATACACCATTATCTCTAACAAGACTGTGCTGCAGATAATTTGGATGGGGGGGGGGGGGGAGGTTGCTGCAAATATCTTATATGATTTGCTGAATAAGGACATCCTTGTGTGTTTTTTTTTATTTCAGCTCCTGTGATATAATGAATTTGCAGAGTCAAAATCGGTGGGTTTGTATGGAAGGGGGGAGCGAAATAAAAAGAGAGACTGACAGCCTATTCCTCCTATGAACCAGCCGCGATGGCATTAAACAGACAAGACATCCTCGCAAGTCAGTTATCAGCCGAAAAATAATGAAGAACAAGCCGACAGAGCAAGCGAGTCACCCTAACCATCCAAGTGAAGAATTTAATTTCTTGCAGGTTTTCTCTGCAGTGAAGCGTTCAAATATCTGGACCCACTCAGCGATGGCTCATGACCCAGGCAGCGATGTACGAGCTCATATCTGTCAGGAAGGTGAACTGAGGGAGACATGCGGAAGGAGCTCGAAAGAGTGATCGCTCTTGTTTCTCATTTTACGGAGCAGGGATTTATGATTAAATAAAACACAGTGAAATGGTTCTTGTCTGACCTGGGAGTCGGGGGAAGGTAATAATATTGTCAGTAGTTAATGTTCTTTTCCACAATAGTGAATGCAAAATGCATATCCCTCGGTAAGGTATTCACTCAGATTTCCGAATACATCTAACCTCAGGATTAATACGTTGCCTGTTAATTTCCAGGTTTAGCCCCCCTTGATCATTCCTTTCAGATTAACTCTTACATGGTGTATGGGGAACAGTCTGATCTGAACGTTGTAAAGGAGCCCACACTAAACCACATTGTTTTATTAATGATTTGTCTATTTCGCTGAATACACCCTGCCTGCTCAATCTCTTTTCCAGTTATACAAGACACCCGGCATTGAATGCACTTTGGATTCCTGGGGACACTTGTTCCATTTAAAAAAAACGCCACTTAATACAATAATCATTCAATTAAAATCCTCTCTGAGCAGCTGCCATTGCCGATTTGTATCACTGTAATATTATAATTGTAGAGAAAAAATGCACGCCGAGCGACTGACTGAGAAGGGGTTGGTAAATTACAGGCGCTCGGATCAGGTAGTTGACAGTGGACCCCTGGATCCCAGCAGTCAGCACAGTCGGTTCCCCAGTAAACCCACCATTCACAATTAACCTCCAAAGTCCACGTGGAAACGGGAGAGAACGTGTCCGAGACTTTGCCTTTGATTTACAGACGAGAGCGGTAGTGGTTTGGAAATCTACCCACTCCAAGGCCACTCTTAGTTTAAAATTCAACAAAGAACGGAGGACGCTGGAAATCTGAAACAAAACCAGAAATTGCCGTATAAACTTAGCAGGTGTGGCAGCATCTGTGAAGCGTTAACGTTTCAGCAACTGCTTTCTCCCCACAGATGCTGCGTTTCTCCAACCATTGCCGCCTTTGTGCCCCTCTTAGTTTATAGACTTTAACCAGGGTTCATAAGTGACTGAGCTATAACTCTGTTTCTGTTCAAAATTAATTTCTCACAAAGTCAGGGAAATGCAGAAGAAGGGGAGATGCCTTCAGCAGCACAAAGTGTTCAGCAAAATTGCAGTTTTGTATCTGAACATAGAATAGATTAGATTATAGAATCCCTACAGTGTGGAAACAGGCCATTTGGTCAAACAAGTTTACACTGACCCTCCCAAGAGCATCCAGCCCAGACCAAATCCCTCTACCATATCCCTGTAACCTTGCATTTCCTGTGGCTAATCCACCTAACTTGCATGCACCTGAATACTATGGGCAATTTACCATTGTCAATCCATCTAAGTTGCACATCTGAAGTAACAGGGAGTTGTGGGGCAAATGGGAAAGTATCCCTGCCTCTGAGCCAGGACCTCCAGGTTTGAAGCCCAGTTTGGAACTGGATGGTCAGGGAAAGTCCATTCAGAATGTGGTCAACCTGTTTGAACATCACTCTGCAATCCTTTCAATATGGAATGCAGTGGTTCAAGAACACAGCTCACCATCACCTGCTCAAGGGCAATTAGGGATGGCAGCAAATGTTAGCCGAGCCAGCAATGTCCACATCCGACAAGTGAATAAAACCAACAAAACACGTGCAAGAACTACTAGCATCATTATCCACAGCTGCCAGACTACAACACTACCATAGCAGTTTCAACCCCATGGTATAGGTCTGAATTAGAATGATGACGACAGCACAGACTTCAATTCCTACTTCAGCTGGGACGGATTTGGGGATCTCCCTCCTTTCCCTATTGTGGTGGCTCAGTGGGTTGGATCTGAACTTGGTCATATAATTAGATGTCTAAACTCACTACACTCCAGTGACTTGGCAAAATAAAATAGGTAGATCACCATTTCCAATGATGCCAATCAGGTTAGTACTTTCAAAATGATGCAGTTCAAATAATAGACCTATTATTGTACATGTCTGCCACACATTGAACAAAATAGGGCGTGTTGGGCTAAAAGAAACTGCATTAAGGATTAAGAAACAGTCAAATGGGCACCTGTCACCCATTTGCACAAGGAATTCAAAGTACTTCAAGGACCAAGTAGTTTCCATGTTGCAAATAATGTAGAACAAGGTCAATATATAATGATATGAAATATTAAATGACTCTCTTGTGACTGACCCCTTCTCTCTGTCACTGAGCAATAAAAGCAGAAGCCTCGCAGAATATTTAACTACTTTTCCAGAACTTGAAATTAATGTGAAACTCATTGGAGATTAAAGACAGATTCACAATTAATATGCTTACATTTTTCATTAACGCAAAATGTTATTGGAATAAAGTTGCATCATCAGATCTTAAGCCACTAGCAATGATTTAAAGCTCAACATCAAAGACTTGATTCCAGATCATGCAGTGAAATAGTAGGGATGTCACCTATCATATACCGAGTTCCAGGTAACACTGAGGAGGGGAAAGAAGAGAAAGAAGGAAAATAATTATTTATTGATACATTGAAGCTGCTGGGCACAAGACACTTCATGACTCTTGCCAAAGGATTCCTAAGAAGATTGAAAAAGAAAAAAATAAGTAAAAACATTGCTGTCAAAAATCTGTATATTCCAATGGCTGTCACAGTCTGAAATACTGAAATTCACAACATCAAGTTTCAAAGGCTGATCAGTGAGCCTTACAAATGAGCCACAAGATAGAGTGCAAACGTCAAGTGACTGGAAATGAGCCAGTTGAAGTTAATTCAATTATGCAAACTGGTCCCATTCAAATTAATGGCATGGCACCTTTACAGAGGTTCCTATTTCACTATAGTTTAGAGTGACTATGTGGACCATAACAGACATCAAAGCCTGTCCAAGGAGATTTTCTCTTACTAAATGTAGACTGAAATTGAGATGAATAATTTTGAAAGAAGCAATGACAAAAAGTACGAAACAAACAAAAAGTAGCAAATGGGATCTTTAGACAAGACTGACCGATTCATTAGAGGAGTTATAGTTGATTGTTAAATAAATAATTCTCCCTCTCACTCCTTAATTTGCATCTACAATTCTTATTCTTCAGCCAGAAGCAATTTAATCATTGTTCAGTGATGGGACTGGCAGGATGTTAGGCTCTCATTAGCCTTGGGTTGAAATTGTGGTATCAGTGGTGGCTTCACTTCAGAACTGTGGGACATTGCTTGTCATCAAAAGAGATCAAATTCAGCCTGCTGGTCATGTATGAGTAAGAGCTGTCAGGTTACCAAACCCATAATTAATGCATAGAATTTACAACATGGAAACAGGCCATTCAGTTCAACTGACTAATGCTGGTGTATACTGTATGCCCTCCCACCCCACCCCATCTCATCCTTTCCAAGTGACCTTTGCTTCCTTACTCCCCCATGTGATTAGCTTGCTTTTTCTTCAATGCATCTCTGCCAATTGATTTGACTTCTACTTGCAATAGGAGTTTCATCTTTTTAACATGCTCAGTTCAGAATCAAAGCCTTCCTATAAAGATAGGATAAGATTCAGATGCCCTTACAAACTCCTCACATATGTGACTTCAGACCGCTCCAATCTCTGCCTACAAATAGAAACATTCCTTCAGCCTCTGCATGTGGGGCAGTGGCGTTTTATCAGGATGCAGAGCAACGTTTTAGTTTAAAACATTTTTCCTGTGGGTGATACAAAGACTGAACCCACAGAAGGTCAATTATTATGGACAGAACAGCCATGACAGTAGCACTGAAATGTTCCCACTTTCCTGATAAGAACTCTAATTATTCACTTCTTTTATTCTAAAGCATCAAATAATAAGAAATTGAACTGATGTCTGAAGTTTATTTATATTTTAACATGAGCATTCATATAAATATTGCCTGGATGAATATTGGATCATTACAGATAGTGGAATGACTACAGACAGAAGAATAAGAATTACAAGCACAAACGTACATAAAGAGTCAGGCACAAATGGTAAAGATGCATGAAAGCAAACATAGCTGCAGTTGTGGAGGCAAGTAAATGTATGGACATAAATACCTGTACAGGCATATTTGTCTGATCCAGCTGCTTATCATCCATCTTCTTGTCTCTATGTCCTGAATGAAAGTTGCATAAATTGAAAAGTAAGAGCCTCACACATTGTCATACTTATGTATAAATTCTCCATCTCAGCAGTTAGAATCCAGGCAGGACTAAAAACACTAACTCACTTTATTTCTATAGGTTACAGATCTGAGCGTTGAAACAGTTAAAATCTAAAGGCAGTTAAACTGTTTCATGATGTCACAAACTAGTTGCACTGATATTGCAGAGATTATTGTGACATCAAAAAGAGTGATTGCAGGAGCAGTTATTGTGGCATAATTTAGTAACATCATCACTGCAGACAGCTCCGAATGTGGAATCAATTTTTGTTATCCGACATATGTTGAGTAACAAAACTTTATTGCATTGTTTGCAGCCCCCACACCTGGTATAACTGTATATCTTATGAATTGTGACCCACTCTGTGCTCAATGTTGTTCAGTTTTACTGCAATGCCCCACTGACGATTTGACAGTGTTAGAAGCAAGCACTTTAAACAAGATATACTGGAATGGACTTGGAGAAGTGGCTACTCTCGATTATTCAGAAAAGCTGAATACAAATATATCACAAAGTTACAGTGACTTCTGCAAAATAAATAATAGCAACAATCCATGAGTACAAATATGGTACGGTGCACATTTAGTAGTTCAAAGCAAAATAAGTGAAAAATAGTTTAACTATGCTGCTACTGTGAGCAATTGATTTTTTCAAATCCTCTTAATAACAGTAGAGGCTGCACTCGTAATATCAAGTGAGCACTTGCAGTTTGGAACATCATTGCTAGAGCCTTGCACAATAAACATGTCAGCCTCATGCATCTGAGCAACCTAATAAAATCACATCTTACACAGTGTGCTTAAAGCATCCTTAATCCAATGGCTATATAACTAAGAGACAACAGGAGCCTTTCTAATGCTGTTGCTTTCCTAATTTAATTTAGGTGCTATTCACACTAGGCTTTTTAAACTGGTTCACATAAATCTGTTATTGGTTTTCTCCCGGTGTACTTGAAGCAGAAACTGCGTCAGATTGATCTGCTTATACCCATTCCCAGCAAGAAGCAGCCTTCTTTATGTTCCATCAGGAATGGAGCAATTGCTTTAATTAACCTGTTCAGAGCCAACTTCTAATATCACCTTACTCTTCATACACCAGTTTCTTTAGTGTTGCATCCATAGAAATGATATTTTACAAATTCCAAATAAATTATGGAATGATGGATCTGTAAAACAAATTGTGACCCTATTAGAATTTTGTATTTTGATCCCAATATAACTTTGCATCCCTGAAAATGTAGATAACCAACATTCATATTATTTAAAACATTTCAACGTTTAATTTTGTAAAAAAAAAGTGCAATATTGAAAACATTGCTACATCAACCCTAGTCTTTCAACCATCTACATTCAATGTGCTTTGAAGTAAATCAGCTCAAAATAACTTTGGTTTGAATATAGGTTACGTTAATGGAAAAATACTGTGCAGCAATTTTAATTCACAGATTTCACACATTGATTTCTGGTTTGTGTCAAATATGAGGTTCAGCTGATAGAAACGCAGGAGTTCAGGCAATCAGCATCTTGTGTTTCTCATGACTGGTTGGCTCAGCTGCACCAGGGCAGGTACACCAGACAGCAGGTGACTTAAGGAGGTTAGGTTAACCAAATGTAACTGTTCCAGTAGAATTTTTTCCCCTCCCTTATCATGATTTTGTATTTCAACATTAGCCATCAGGGTGAAATTGTAGTAGAATGCCTTTTTCCCTCCTTCACAGAAAAAACAATGTTTAATATATTGATGCTTTGAGGCAGCTTAAAAAAGGTTCCTTCAAAATGACCTAATTTCTTTGCTTGTGGGTAATCAGGGCAGCAGGTCCAATTTACTCATCCAAAGTATGTCCACAAGAAGAAGCCATTCTTAATGGTGGTAAACTAGCAGCAACTTGCAATCTTCTGCTCATCTGAACCCATTTGAACGGATCCTTAAAGGACAATAACCTCAACCGCTCTCTGTTTAAGGTATAATCATGAAGTCATTAGCTGCAACATTTTAACCAATGAAAATTATTCTAAACAGATCATTTGTATGAATACTTGAAGAGATGGCATCGGGACTAATTATCCTTTCATCATCTTGACACCACTGGATAAACCCTTGAGCACTGTTCAGATTTCTCAGTTATTTGGTGGTAATGAAGTTTAAACCATCTTGAATATTTATATATCAATTTAAATTTATCCATTGATCAGCAAACAAAAAAAAATTCCCTTCTAGACACTTTCTCAAAATAACTCGTAAAACTCTGGATCTCAGTGTGGAAAGCACAAGAACCCTTAACTCATTTTCTGCTAGGCATAGAACATTAAAAAATGGTAATAACCTTACCGTTCTTTAAAATAGTGACAACAATTCTTTTTAAGAAAGATTATGTATGCTCAAGGATATGAATCTGAGAAGTTCCTGTCATTTGAGCTGCTGCACCACAGCTTAACAGCAAATCTCACTTCACACCAGGTTTTGATTGAGCCCTTTGTTGCTACACTCCTGATTAACTTGTGCTGCATCTTTTTGGAGGGTCAATGGGCATAGTCTGGTTCTCCCTGTTTCAAGTTTATCCCCTGCCAACCAAAGCCAAACGCAGAGATATTCAGAAGTAGCCTAGATCTGACAAACTCTGACAGTCAAAACTGTATCAGAAAAATGCAAGGTAAAAAGCAGCACGTATCTGCCCTCTCACCTCTGACTCACAAAGTTCAAGACCCAGTCCAGAACTCATGCATAAGAATTAGAATTGACCGGCCAATATATTACAGAGACAGTGCTACATTAGCAGAGATGGGAACTGTCTTTTCGATGAGATGGTAAAAATTGAGGTCCCAATGGCAGGGCCTGGGACATCAATGAGGAATATTGTACATCAGGAACTTATAACCAGGACACAGGGCTGCAGGGGTCCCAATGTGCTTGATTCTGGGATAGAACCATAGCCCACGACGCCTGTTCTGCTCTTGTCCTTCTATGCTCTCAGGTGGATGTAAAAGATCTAATAGCACACTTTTGTAAAGTTTGCACCTGTGTTGTGGCCAATATTTATCCCTCAATCAATTAACAATTAGGTCACCATGAAGGTTCTGCCTCCTGAACCTTGCCCCCTTGCCTAAGGCATTGTGCCCCTCAGGTTAAACCCACCATCAGTCATCTAATGTGGGAGATTTCTGGATACAAATTGACTGTTGCATTTCCCACATTCTGACACTGACTACACTTCGAAAGTGCATTGGCTGTAAAACTCTTTAAGATATCTGGTGGTCATGAGAGGTACTTGAAAAATACAAGTCTTTATTTCTGATAAATAAGGATACAAATAGTTAAGCTACAAATAAAGAAACTTAACAGAGATTTCAACAATCCAGCTTACTTTATAGTGTAGGAGCTGGGAAACATTATTGCCAGCAAAGTATAAATTAAATTATTTTGCATGTGCTGAAATTATACATGCAATGCATCTGATAAAATAAAGCCAGTTTCATTTGTAAAACAAGCAATATTTCAGAAAGCACCAGCTGTAGCGCAACTCTGAGCTTCAGTGACTTGATGACTGTCATTGGCATATATCAACCAACCAATAGTTTGCAACATGCTAAAGTGTAAACAAAAAATGAGCACCAATTGATCACAGTAATGTGACACTTGTTTCCATTGATTTATTTCTCCACTTGATGTTTGTCATTCACCGAAGTTCCAACTGTGATCTTCAGTCTTAGATTTTGCTGCAATGCTGGTATCACATGGCCTACTCTAGTATTTACTTCACTAATGTGTTTGAAATGCCACAACCGAAACATTGAGTTGGTTGCATTGTTCCCTCCACTTCATAAGATTCAAGTCACGTTCTAGGGCTGGAGCATAAAATTAATGCTGACACGAAATTGCAGTATCTATAGAGTGCTGCACTGACCAAGATGCAGTTCTTGAGTGAAGACCTTAAATGGAGGTCCCAATCTGCCTATAATATGAACAGAAAATGCTCAAGAAATTCAGCAGGTCTGGCAGCATATGTGGAGAGAGAAACAAAACTTAATGTCACACTTCAAGTGCCAAGACTCTTCTTTGGAACCCCATTGACTTTTTCTGATGGACGCAAACAATCCCATGGCACAAGAAGAGGCTGTCTTAGCTGATATTTATCTCTCTACCAACATCATATGCAAAAAAAAATTGTCTGGTCATTATCACATTGCTGTTTTGAGAGACATTTTCTACATTATAGCAAAAGCATTTCATTTGAGATAAAGGGCTTGCGAGAAATCCTGCAGTGGTGAAAATTGCTAGATAAATGCAAGTTTCTCCCTGTCCTCTCAGGTTGAAGTTTGTACTGTTGACGGTCCCAGACATGTAGACCATGAACTAAGAAGCAAAATAAATGAGTGCTCAAAAATCCAGACGGAGGATGAGTTTTATATCACCAGACTGCAGGAATGCACAGCATTGCAGGACAATATCCTGTGGTTTAAAGTTGCACACAGAATCAGTGAGATTACGTAGTATCTTTATGTGATATTGGGGCAGAAGAGCTTGGGCAGGATTCATAGTAGATGCTGAGTTAGCTCATCTAAGCTGAGAAGAAGATCAACAAGGATTCTTATTCCCGATTATTGTTGATGTGCGAACAGGATGTGTGGATCGAGACATCCTGAATTGAATTCAGCCAATAATGCACAATGTTTTAGGAGTGGGGATGGGGCCAAGACAGCCTAAGTTACATATATGAGCTGAAATTTAGATTAGAGTGGTGCTGGAAAAGCACAGCAGGTCAGGCAGCATCCGAGGAGCACGAAAATCGACGTTTCGGGCAAAAGCCCAGGCACATCGATTTTCCTGCTCCACGGATGCTGCCTGACCTGCTGTGCTTTTCCCCTCACCACACTAATCTAAACTCTGGTTTCCAGCATCTGCAAGTCCTCACTTTTGCCTATGAGCTGACATGTTAATGCCAAACAGAGAAACTCTTCATACAAAAGCCCACTATCAAAATTTAACACATTTTCAATTTAATCTTTTCCAGAGATATTATTACATGTTTCTAGAGCAGCTGGGACTTGAACCTGGGACTCCCTGGCTCAGAGATAGGGACACTACCACTATGTCACATAAGCCACTCACAAGCTGCCATTATTGTATTGCAGGTTTTAATTAGTTTGAACAGATTAATGTTAAAATAGGGGACAAAGCAAGTTCACACATAGACAAGAATGTGTCGGTTACGAATAATGGATTGTTCAACTCATTGATCTGCTGACAGTGAGTTGCCCAAATTCTCCACTTCAATAATGAGGCAGTTGAATATACTGTACTCAGAACACTTGACTTCTATTCGTTTGTGGGTGGTCAATTTGATAGGTCTTAATGAAGTGACGGGTGGCTCATTTGATGTTTGGGGCTGATCAACCCTGCGCATATGCCTATAGAGTTTTCACTGCATATTTCCTGTATACTCCCTGCATATCACTTGTTCAATGCTAGTAGCAACTGAAAAAACAGTCAGTCGAGCTCAGCAGCACCACATGTTCCTTGTTAATCTCAGTAAGTCCAGTGTAGGTCACTAAAGCATGGGGAAGGGAGGAAAACAATAAATTATTCCATTATAACACTTTTCTTAACAAAAAAAAACTTTTTTGGAACAATGTCCCAGGTTGAAATTGATTGCAGTAAATAAACCAGGGTCCTTTCAATTCTCAAACACCTTAGGAATATTTTTCAAAATAAATTCTACAATTATTCAGGTGGAAATTCTAGATTAATCTAAAATAGAATGTTAAAAGTTTTTAGCCATTATTGGTCAACTATGCCTTGAAGCCACAATCAATAGTCTATGCATGAACTGTTTGACATATTTCAACATTTGATAAATTGAAGAGTGTGGGCACACTGATTTGCAAGTATAGTAATGGCTAAAACCAGTTGTTCAACCTTAAATTTCCACCACCAGGTCAATCACTTTTTCAATATATTTAAATCTGGCATTGACTATCTAATTAACACTCCACAACAAAGGATCCATCTCCCCAGTCTGTCTTGTGGTTCTGTCATGCTGTTAGTGTGTTATTAATTAGTGAGGTGGCATGATAGTCAAGCACAGTCACCACAGTCAAATAACCCAAATGAGGAGCAGCTCTGAATTTATTCACCCAAACGAACGAGCCAGAGGAGCCATGAATGTGGTGAAATGACCTGCAAATGACTATCAGGTTTTGCACAATGCAAAATAAAATCATGGATTTTCAATGGTTGAGTATGGCTTAAAGTAATGTACAAGTTGTTCTGAAACAAAAATATCCAGCCCAACCAAATTAGCCTCACTCTTACTAGATTCACTACATAGCGAAATTAGAACATTCAATGATGCTCCAAATTGCTCAATTGTTACTAACCAGACTTTACAAAGAACAGATCTTGGACATCAAGCTTGTAACTTAATCAAAAAATAACAATTTATTATTAATGTAATTTTAGCAGAACACCAATAAGCAATAAGGTCATTAATTAATATCTACAAACTAAAGCTCAATCTTTTTTATCATAACCCCCACTAACAGACAGATAGACACAGTTAAAGGAAAATTAAAAATAAAATGAACGAATTGTAATTTCCCAGTTCAATAAACAGTTTCCAAGAATAAATACAAGGTCTTCATGAAATCTGTGGACGTTGGGCTGTTCACAGGCAGGTAGACTTGTCCATCTTGCTTGAAATTTGAAGCCATCAGTTAATGCATATAGTTTCAGCAGTCTCCTAAAAAATATTTGTTTATTTCTTACAGTCTAGGATTCTTTTCCCAGAACATTCAACAATCAGATAACTGGACAGAGAGAATAAAACACTACAGCAGTTTCCAGAAGTCTTCAAAAATCACACTGCCTCTTGCTAAAAGCTCAGTCAGAAACTGTTCTCTCTTTCTTCTCTTTTCAGTCAACATTGTCTGAGATTGGCTGGCTATTGCTGGTCTTCCCTTGTGTGACCAATTCAACATCCAACCACGTGCCAGACCTGAGCATGGCAACAACTTGGTGCTGACTCAAGTACAGTGTCCTTAGGACAGTAATTAAGTTGTATTATCTTTCAGGCCAGTTTCCATGTTTATTTTCCCTTCCACTTTAAAACATGCTACTATTCAAAGTTCAACTATTAACCTCAACTCATAGTTTCAAAACATATGAGAAAAATGAAAGACAAATAGAGAGGGTCTCTACAAAATGAAGCAAGGGTGATGGTGAAAAAAAATGTATTCACACAATGAGTAGTTGGGATACGCAATGGACTCCCTGGAAATGTGGTGGAGGCAGGCTCAACTGAAGCATTCAAGAGGGTTTTGTATGATTATTTGGATAGAAATGGTGTGTAAGGATACAAGAAAAGGGCAGGAGATTGGCATAGGTAATGGAGTCAGTGCAACATTGTGGCCAAATGGTCTCCTTTTGTGCTGTAACAATTCTGTGAGGGTAAGCTATAATATTTTCTAATCAACCTGTTCAGATAGGTCATTACACACCTCCGGAGCAGGTGGGACTTGAACTGGCTCAGAGATAGGTACACTACCACTGTACCACAAAAACCCACTCTAGGTTAGGGTATGAAATGACATAAGCCATGAGACAACAGCTTACAATCAACACCTGATTCCCTGAAAACAAATCCTTAGCTTTTTCTTCATTTCCATTCTGCTGTGATTATTGGTGACCTGCGCAGTTTGTGAAGTGACTTGATTTTGACTTGTGGCACTCTTGCTTTCACCGTCAGTGGGTGCTCCTGCTGCGTATCAATAGTCCTATGTGTCTGAAGCTTGACAACATAGAGCTGATGCAAGAATGATTATGTGGTGATGACTGCAGTGTATCAGATGATAACCCCCAGTTAGTGACCAAGAAGTAATGCAGTCAATGAATGCTGCAATTAAAATACAGTACTCAATTAACCTCAGAGCTGTAGAAAACTTCATGTATTACAGATCTTGTGTACAAAATCATAACAGGCATATGTAGGGTAGATAGAAAGAAACTTTCCCTGTTAGTAGAGGTATCAATAACCTTGAGGCATAGATTTATGATAAATGGTAGGAGGTTTGGAGAGGATTAAAGGAATAATGTTTTCGCCCAGAAGCTGGTTGTGTACCTGCAACTCACTGCCTGAAATGATGGTAGAGGTGGGAACCATCACAACACATGAGATGATCACTTGAAGTGATGTAACATACATGACTTCAAAATGTTCCAAATTAAACTATGGGCTGTTGTGGTATAGTGGTAATGTCCCTACCTCTGGGTCAGAAGCTCCACATTCAAGTCTCACCTGCTCCAGAGGTGTGTCGTATCATGTTTCAAAAGGTTGATTAAAAATGTCGCCATCATTTATGGTACTGTCACTCTGTCCTTACCCAGAGGGAGGTTGTGAATTCTCTCCCGGGTATCGAATGATTCTTTGAGATCAGGAGTTTGCTGTTATGTTTATGATCCTTGGACACAAACCACATCTTAAGATAAATGTCATGTATTTAACAACATTGGTAAAACAATGGATGTGATAGGAAGAGTGACATTTCTCGGAGAAAGTAATATTCAATGTCTGTCTGTGTTCAATGCAGCTCTAAGCAGTTATTAGCTTCCAACAAAAAAAAGCCAAGGAACAGAAGAGAAAGAAAAAGGCCAATTTAACTGGTCAAAGGCATTTTAAGCTCATTAGTGATGAACCCCTGAAACACTCCGCAGATCCGGGGTCAAATCAGAGTGTGAGTATTTTACTATGGGTCAGATATGCTGTTAGTAAGTGCAACCAAGGCAAAGATTTCAAACTGTGGAACATCAGTGAGAGAAGCAAATACTATGCAGCAGTTTTCTGTGTGGAAAAAAGACGGAGCAGCTCTCGGAGGATACTTCACTTTAAAAGAGGAAGAGTGCAAGGAAAACCAAAATTTCAGAAGTCATTGGAGCTGAACAAATTGCATTTGATACTTCCTCTGGCAGGACATGTACTGTAACAGAGTCAGCCACCTAAGTATGTCAGCCTTGTATTATACCAACCCATGATAGCCTGTCAGTACAGCAAATCATTCTTACTGCTCTATCGGTGTCAGTGAACATTCATTTCCTTCAGCTTCATACCATGAGGATCTTCCAGACATTCAGAAGGAGCATCTCATCCACAATGTCCTGTATCGCTACATGAAGTCCACTCTCACTATACAATATCATTTTGTGAGCACTGTATTAGAACATGACTCATGGCACTACCTGGACAGGTCTGTATAGCCAAGTTTCTTGGAAAGAATCACACTCATATCAAGCAGCCAATATCTCCATTGACAGAAACATGAGAAATATCTTTTGCACTAAATGGAAAACAGAGCTTTCTAGATAGCCTCTTGTTATCTACCAGACAGGAGGTATGTCAGAAATTCCGCAAGTCTTTGGGGTGGATTTGGCTGTAAGAATAAAAATAATGAGTGCACAAATATGTTCAATTGTATTTCCTTTGTCTGGTTTTTAAAAGATAAAGTGATTTTTAACTGCTTTATTTTAGCACCTTCAAAACAGTAGAACTAAAATATTTCATGCAGATAAGTTAACGAGTCTCATTGGTTCCTTCTCTTCGAATATCAATTTCAACATTTTCTTAAGAACAAATACTGTTGGCTGTCATGCCCTGAGAAACTACCACCCTGTCTCCAAATCTGCTCCTTCTCCAAACTCCTTGACTCCCAAACCTGTGTCTTTGGCTCCTATGACTCTCATTGAATTTCTCCAACAATGTTAGTGCCTCAGGGCAGCACTAAAATGCTCAAAGTAAAACTGCAAACAACATTCTGAATCATAGAATCCTTACCGTGCAGATAGAGGCCATTCTGTCCATTGAGTTTGTAGTGATCCTTCAAAGACCAATCTATCCTATCCCTGTAACCCCATCTTTACTCTGGCTAACCCACCTGGCCTGCACGTCCCTGGACGCTGAGGCTTTTTAGCATGACCAATCCACATAACCTGGGCACTTTGGGACTGAGAGTGTGGCAATAGTTATGTTGTTCCTCCTAATCATCTTCAAATCCCCCTTAGCCTTTGATACAGTTGGCTACACCATCACTCAAACCTCTCCTTAGTGGAACTGCCTTTACCTGGTTCCACTATTAGCACCTTTGAGCAGAGCTTACTATCTCTAGTTTCAAGTTTCTTCTGAGACTACATTTGTTATCCAAGGAATTTGTTCAAAATCTATCATTGTCCCACAGTTCTCTCCTCTTCCTCAGTGACACATTGTGAGCTTGAGTGACATGATTTGCAGACACGACTAGCCCTCTGCATGTGCATTACTGACAACTAGCTTCACTTTGTCAACATGTTTTTCATCTTATCCACCACTCACTTTCTCCAACTAAACAAAAGAAGACCAGAAAAAGCTGTGGCTGGGTCTGAGCACAGACCCTATCAGTCTCAGCAGCATCACCATAACTGAGTGTTGCTGCTGGGGTTGCAATTGGAAGATGAGGCTGCATTGATGGCCAGTTATGTACATTCAATACCAGCGCCATCTCCAGCTGCCAAAGCAAAATAGGCAAGTCCCAGTGAAGCTGGTTGTGGGAGGGCAGCTTGCTGATTGAGCAAGGGGGCCGGGCTCTCCATTGGCCAAAGAGTGCCAGAAGGAAAGGCTCTCGCCTACCAGAGCCTTCAAAAGTCTGCCAGCTCCCATCAAACAGTCTCCCTGGACAGCAATGCCAACCCACCACCACCTGCCCACTTCCCCTCCATAGTTGGTAAAGTGCTTAGTAGGACACACAAGTAGCTCCATTGGGCTCAATGTCTTTTTGCTGCCATGCCATTTTGTCAGTGGTGGCATGCTACCAGATGCCTTGTCCTGCAATTTTGCCATCTTTCTCCATCCCAGCCCATCCCCAGAGGGCTGATAAAATGCAACACCAACACCAGCATTTCTTATTTTAAAAGAGTGCCTCTAAATAAAGAGTACAAAGGAACAATGTCTAACCATTCTGGCACCAGGAATTTTATAATGTGCGCTGATGATGAATCATCACTAATGACAAGGGTGGAGCCATCCAGCAGGCCATCCGTCCAACCTTCTTCACTTTGACAAAGGGATTGTCAACAGCTCCTCAAGCATATAAAAATAAATCTGAAAAAAAAACATATTGATGGTTAATTGAAGATCAGCGGGGAGACTGCACATTGGATTTTGAAAAGTCAAGTGTGTGCTGGATACTGCAAGTGCTTGCTCAAAAAAATATTGGAATGGGCTTGAGAGATCTGTAGAGACTTCAATGGTCAAGATCATCCCAGTCACTTGGTGGAAAGACAAAAATAATAGCACAAGGAGGCAGTATTAAGAACCAACAGGGAAGTAAATCAGACATTTAAGCAAACAGACAAAATTAACTAGTATGCTGTTTACCAGATTTTGTTTGAATAACACTTAGTTTTGTTATTTAATCCATGCAAGAATGGGGAGATGCTGGCTGAGGATGGTACCAGTGTTGATTAGAATAGAATGTGATTGTGTCTGCACAAGTGTCTTTGGTTTACAGGCTGTCTGCACATTACTGAGTGACCTTTAGCATTACTCTCAAGCTACTGTATGGTAAAAAGGCCTTCGGGAACCCAAGAGCCAAATGAGATTTTAGTGTTAACATGTGCCTCGACCTTTACTTTTAACCATATCTGGGAGAATTCAGAAAACTTGTTTCAAGATATAAAAGTAAAAGTCAAGGCACTTGTTCAAAAGATTAATTAAATATTTGTCCATAGATGCCCTTATGGAACTTTTCTCTCTGGTACAAAATAAACACTTTAAAACTAAAATTGATATCTGGAAAAGTCATGTCAGGAGCACTGCTCACTCCTTCAATGAAATGAGTTTGAGATAGTTTGGAATGATATACTGCTCTGTGTACACTATAGCGCTTTCTTTCCTTTTTCTAATATGGGAACCATTTATTTCACTTTCAAGCACCATAAGGCGATGACATAAACTGTAACACAGCACTCTCAGACTCTTACTCTGCCAATCCTGTAAAAGGGCACCAGAACAGCGAGAATCAAAATTGCTATTTCGGGCAGTATCTTATCCACCTACATGAAAAGGTCAACTCAAAAGGAAGACCCATGGTCTACAAGAAGTGTTCAACCGGATTTTACACAGCTGGGTGGCCGATCCCAGGCCAACAGGTATGTCATTCTTATTACTGACATTGGGAGCTTTCGTCTTGTGACTGACACTGGGTGTATTACTCCTATTGCTCATACTGGGTGTATTACTCCTGTTGCTGACACTGGGTAAATTACTTTTGCCATTCACACTGGGTGTAATATTCGTGTTGCTAACACTGGGTGCATTACTCCTAATGCTGGCACTGGGTGTATTATGCCTGTTGTTCACATTGGGTGTATTATTCCTAATGCTGACACTGGATTTATTACTCCTAATGCTGACACTGGGTGCATTACTCCTAATGTTGACCCTGGGTGTATTATTCCTAATGCTGACATTAGGTTTATTACTCCTAATGCTGACACTGGGTGTATTACTCCTCATGCTGAAACTGAGCTTATTACTCCTCATGCTGACACTGGGTTTATTACTCCTCATGCTGACACTGGGTTTATTACTCCTAATGCTGACACTGAAATGTACTACACCTGTTGCTGACACTGAGTGGAGTGCACAATGCTCCTGCTCATCTGTATTTTATCAACTCCAGATTTTTGTGGGCCTTGTAAACAGGTGCACTTAGCAGCAATGGAACTCTTCTTCTCTAACATAGGAACAATAATTGTTCCCAGAGGGCAGGGCTCATAATTCCTGGTGCAAGCTAGAAAAATGCTGCATGAACAGCCAAAGAGTCCATTCAAGAATGATTCTGGTATCTCCTGTTGAAGGCCCAGGAGCAATGTGAGGGTTCTTGCCAGGTGGCAGACTTCCTTCTTGATAGGTGATAGCTTGCACTCTGGTATCAAATCTGTTGTAGCCCAGAAGCCCCAGACAAGCTTGGCTATCGCTGCTCTGTTTTCTGCAGAGGAATACAGTGGTCCAACAAAGTAGATAATTCATCGCCTTTTCTCTGGGCCCTCATCTCAACATGTTTTTGTTTATGCTCACTTCTTCCAATGCCCTTCCTGTCAGTTTCCAAAGGATACACGTGTCAGTGTCAAAGCTTGCCATCTTCAAACCTTAAGTGCAGAGGTCCTTTGTATGGATGTATGAATGTCAGTAAGGTTGTGACCCAGTTACCAACTCACTGTACACAAGGTCTTTTGGAATATAGTTATCATCCACTCAATGATCATAGCTGAACCAGTGCAGATATCATTAGCTTAGTTGTGTCTGCTAATGTGACTAGCATGCTCAAGAACCTCTGAACTGGTGATTTGGTCTGCAAATATGGCAAGGATACATCTGAGATGCTGAAGATGAAAATGGTTCAGCCTTATCATCGGCCTAGCATATGCTGTCCAGGTTTCATCCCCTGTAAATGAGTGCACTGAAGGTGCTGACTGGATTGACTCACAGTTTGATTCTCTCAATTAGTCATTCCATATTCTCTTATGCAGCTTGGATACAATAACTGAAGCTTTTGAGATGCATTTGTGGATCTTAGCATCAAGTGACAAATTGATGGTGATTAGGGAGCCAAGGTATGTGAAACTATCAACATCTTCCAGCATCATATTGTCAATGCTGATAGGTGGCAGGATGCGAACATCCTGGGCAATGAAATTTGTCTTCCCGATGCTGATAGTTAAAACAAACTACCTATAGATGTAAGAGTTTGTCTACTTTCCACTGTACGTGTTTCTCAATATCAGCTATAGAAACTCTTTGATGAGGATTTGGTGCACCTTCATTTTGAATCTCAGACATGTCCAGCTGAACAGCTTTTCTTCAGTTTTGGCATGTATGTAGGCACCCTCTTGGGATCTCCTGAAGTGGAGCGAAGGTAATGCCAAAGATTTTAGGTGCCAGTTTGTCCCACTGTGGATCTCAGTGTGTTGCAATGTCGTTCCATCACAGCCGAACTTACCTAATGATGTCATGCAAAGAGGAGACCAACTGGATCAACTTCAGCGGGGAGCTAATTTTGTCCAGTGGCTTAAATAGATTGTCCCTTGCTCCGATGATCAAATGCCAAGGTGAGATGGATGAAGGCAATACCACGCGGATTCCTTTGTTCCCAAACTTTCTCTTGCAGCTGCCATACGGGAAGAATGTAATTTTTGTGGATCTTCTGCTTCTGCAGTCACATTGGGATTCTGGACGATGCATCTGGAGTCTAATAAGAGCACATAAGCAAATAGATTCCCTCTTACAGTCAGGTATCAAGGGAGATGCCTTGACAGTCTTTGTGATTGCTGCATAGGATCAAAGTCTTTACATTCTGGAGTTTAAATCCTGGGGCACCACTCCTTCCCTCCAGCAAGAACAATGGTGGTTGTGATGTGTTGGTGCTACAGCAGTGCTGGTTTCCCATTCTTGATGAGATAAGGCTACATTGCATTAACCCCTACAGTTTTGCCCATTGAACACATTATAGTTTTGCTAAATTCCATCACTGCCGAGCTGTTCAGCTCTGCTTTATTTCTTTCTAAGGTGCATGGAATTTTCTTAATGAAGCGTTCTCTATGGAGTACAAGTGAAGATAGTTTTCCACCTACTCCAACTGTTTACTGCAGTTGATGATGACCTCCCATACGTTTGTTTTCAAAGGAGCCATTTTCTTTGTGGATGTACCTATTGTTTGTTTTATCCCTTCATTCATGTCCCTGGCATTCTCTCTGTCAGAGGATATCTGGAGGTTCTGGCTGAGTTGTAACAGATATAATTGGTGCACCATCTAGCAATTGATAGACTTGATGGTGAGTGGCTTTGAGTACATTCAGAGTTCTGTTGCTCAGACTTCTCTTGTAATTCATGAAAACAAATCACATTGCTTCATTGACAAGTTTTATTACAATGGTGTTAACTTTGAACCAACCAACAATTTTGCCCTCTTTCATACCATTCATTGAGAATATGGTATTCTGGATTATGTCTCATATGTTTCATATTTTGCTTCTGCACTACATATAGAATGCTCAACGATGCCAATTCAATCAAGTGACAAACAAATTGGATTTATTGGGTAATCAGTAAAATGGACATTGACACTAAAGTAGCTTCTCTGCTTTCAATGAAAGAACTTCAAGCGTTGTCCCTTCACCCTAGTGCACACTAGTGATCTTCTTCATCATCATCAGTACTGTGGCAATTTCATGCATTGAAAATACTGTTCAATGAGCAATAACTGACGATGATCAGATTCAGGTGACACCAATGCCTGAATCCTGAGCAGCTCCAGTATGTCTCCTTATTGTATGTTTGTTCTGAAACAGGGTACTTGTTACACAGCTAATGGAGAGAGACCAAAAAAACCCTGCAGATGCTGGAATCCAAGGTAGACAAGCAGGGGTCCCTCTCTCACTGCCACAGTGCCGTGACCTCTTCAGCCCTTCTGCTTGTCTACACAGCTCATGGAAGCCGTAAAGTTCACAGTCTCTGTCCACACTCATTTTCTTTCCAAAGCCAGGTTTTCTAAGAATAGGAGGGCCAGAACTCAAGGTCTACATCCACTCCTCTGTTGAGGTCACTCAGTAGATTCAAGATAATTTGGGTATTCTGCTGATATCAAAGTCAATCTCTTCACAGAATTGATCTTTCACCTATGCAATGGAGATTAACTGGCTTTGCTAAAGTTGAGAGGTAAATGGAGAGAACACGTTCTGAACCATGTGGGGGTTTCTATCAATGAGAATAGTGAGTTCCTTATAGTAAAGCTTGCACAGTTTTCATGGTTTCTTTAGAAGTCTTCTCATGACAGATGAATGTGTAATGTTTTTTATTTCAGTGATCCACTGAGCTGGGTCTTTTGAAGGAATGTTCTATAGATGTTCAACCTGGCAATTTCCATGTCAATTACAGCTATCTTTCGCACATAACTGGGCGGCACAGTGGTTAGCACTGCTGCCTCACAGCACCAGAGACCTGGGTTCATTTCCCACCTCAGGCGACTGACTGTGTGGAGTTTGCACATTCTCCCCGTGTCTGTGGGTTTCCTCCGGGTCCAAAAATGTGCAGGTTAGGTGAATTGGCCATGCTAAATTGCCCGTAGTGTTAGGGGCAGGGTAAATGTAGGAGAATGGGTCTGGGTGGATTGCGCTTCAACGGGTCGGTGTGGACTTGTTGGGCCAAAGGGCTTGTTTCCACACTGTAAGTAATCTAATCTAAACTGATTAGCTGCAAGTCAAGTGTCATTTGAAGCATCCATTGAGTAGATGTATCACAGCATGTCAGCACCTTACTAGTCAAAAGCTGCTTGACTTGAGTTGGGTAATGGCTGACCAATTATCCTCACCAGAGACAGCATGTGGCACTCATCTTTTACACTAATGGAGTTGGATGTCACTTGTAACTGCTGTCTCCTGTTTTACATGAAACTGGAATGTTTAAAAACCCTGGACGGCCAGACATCAGGGTACCCCTTTTGAAGATCCTGGTTGAGTCCACAGAAATACAGTGTTCTATATTGTTACAGCAAGTTGTCTGACAGATAATATATTTAGCACCAGTGGGCCTTTGGATTCCATTCCAGGTATTTAGTTAGGGTTTACTCCCTTGCCCTTCAAATCTCCCGAGGCATCAACAAGGCAATGGAACTGTTCCTCCTGTTTGATTGGTGAGTGCCTGGGGATGTCCACATTCCAGTAATCGTATAAGCTGCCTGTTTAGGGCCACCCCTGGGTTCCCCTGAAGCATTAGCCAGGGACCCAGGTAAACTTCTGTGTGTTGTCATGAAAGAGCATAGTAGATGGATTGCCAATGGAGAGACTGTTCTGACAAGAGGCTTACACATTTAACTCTCTTCCACACATTACTGCAAGCAAGTGGCGTGGACAGAAATTGAGAAGCAAGCTAACCACAACTGCAGCAAGTATGCTAACTCTCTTCACCCACACAGTAGAGGCACCTGCTGAACACACAAACCTAAAGGGGTTAGAACTTGGTTTAGTGGGCAGGTTACAAGCAGCTAGCCTGGTTGGAATAACGATAATGTAAACAATTGGCAGAGGATGAAACAGTCTTGACTGTTTCCAGCCAATAGATCTGCTGTTGCATTGCATGTTTTCTGAAACCAGCTGAACACTGAGTGAACCTGATTCTGATGGGGAGCATGCAAGAAGATGCAGGTGCAACCTGGGCCGGGGAAATTACAAATTTCTTTTTCTTCCTTTGCTCACTGGATGAGGGCATCACTGGCCAGGCAACATTTATTGCCCATCCCTAATTACCCAGAGGGCAATGTTAAGCGTCAACCATATTCATGTGGGTCTGGAGTCACAAGTAGGCCAGACCAGGTTAGGACAGCAGCTTTTTTCCCTAAAGGGCATGAATGAATTAGTCAATGCTTGTGTTCTCTCGTTCTGTTTCACACTGTGATTGGGAAAGTGCAATGGAAGTCCTCGGCTTGGTGTAGAGAGTGTCTCAGTAACTTCTCCAGTGCAGGGGTGGATTGAAAACTATGCAATACCTCCTGCTAAAGGTGGAACTAATCTGTCACATGAAGGTTAAGGGCTCACCATCATTCTCACAGCTACATGCAATGTTCTTCAAGCTCTAATGCAATATTCCAGTTATGGCTGTAGCAGATGATGTAGCTTGGTAAGAGTTTTCACTGAGCACCTTGCACTCTGGGCTGTATTCCTCAGTGAAGATGAAGTAGGAGAAGTATGCTCTGAAGACCTGGTGAGGACATGGGGCTGTGCAGTGTTCTTCTGCTTCTCCTCCTTCTCCTTCCCACTGTACCTGCTTTCACCTGGTCACCTTGCCAACTTCCAGGCCCACCTGATCACATTTAACATCCTGATCACATCCTGTAGAAGGATGTGAATGCCACTGAAACAATCCAGCATCAGATCAGTGCCACATGAAGCTGAGAAAGTTAATCAGGTGGCAAGTCATTGGAGCCCAGTACCATGGAGATGTTCCACAATAACCAAAGAACTCTTACTTAAAACATTTACCAGGCACCTTATTTTTGGGATTCTTATGAGACCGGGCAAAGAGTGGTTCCAGGAATGAGAGCTAGTTTGGAGAAGTTGTGATTGTTATCCTTAAAGAAGAGATTTGATAGGCGTGTTCAAAATCCTAAGGGCTTAGAAAGTGTAAATAGAGGGAAACTGTCCTCATCGGCAGAAGGGTCAAGAACCAGAGGACAGGATTATAAAGAGGAGTGTCAAAAGACCCAATAGCATTTTGAGGAAGCACTGTCTTACACTACATAATGAACAATTCCAGACATTTGGTGAATCGGAATACACTGCCAGACAGTGTGACGTATAAAATTGTGGTTTGCCAAAGGGAATTGAATAAGCACTTCAACAGAAAGTTTGGGGAGAATGGAATTAACTGAACTGCCCTTGCAGAGAGATGGCATAGATCTGACATGCCTAATGGCCTCCTTCTGTGCTATAACCGTTCAATTTGAAGAGTACTGGCATGTAGTTTTTGCACCTATGGAGACTTCCAATATGGAGGGTGGCCCAATTCTGGTGATTAACATGTGTATGAACCCCCTCAACACCCCCCAACCCCCTTCCCCACATCCCCCACCTGCTGTACTGGATGCTGAAGTGCTGTTTTTGGGGCTTGAAAGTGAGAATGCATTTTGAATTTTGAGGCAAAGTTTCTACTTAAGCAGAGCTCCTCAGAAATTCAACAGACAAGATGTCTTAATGGAACAGATACCAGAGAAATTGGTTCAATTTTCAATTCAGTTCTTTAAAATTACGATGTAAAACCCTGGTTGAAATTGATTGCCCAGGATGATTCAGAGACTTAGTTCATTTCTGTTGATTTACATTAAGTGTATTTGGAACCCACAGGCTAACAAGGCCTCACATTAGGCGTGTCCTTCCAATTACTCTGCAACCTACTATATGTTCATCTTGACCACAAAGTCAGCACAAATAAAATATTATTTCTGGTCTTTCATCATTGAAACTTGTGCATTAAAATTTTATTACCACTTAGTCATGACAGAAGTTGAATTGCTCTTCTGTTCACTATGGTAAACCAGTAGATCACAAATAGCATCAATTCTTTGACGAGAACAGGTCATTGAAAGGGCTGAAATAGGAACATATTTTCAAGGTTATCAATGACAGGGAATTAATCTTCTAGCTATCAAATTTACAAGTATAATAGCTGTTTTGGAAGGGTGCAAGAGCAATAGTGTACCTCCAAATTATAAAACTTGCTCTTTATTTGTTTTAAGAATGCATTACACAGCCTATGATCATTTTGTGTTTTGTCAAAGAAGTAACTCTGATAGCAGGACGCCTTTACAATATTTCATGTGACTAATGGCTAGTCTGTACAGAAAATTGAAGGGTGATCTGATTGAAAGTTTTAAAATGTTAAAAGAGTTTGATGGTGAAGGAGACCAAGAAGGAAGTGATGCAATTGAAAAATTACAATCTGGCCATTTTGGACAATATTCTGGAAACGCCTTTCCCACACAATAGGATATCGAAAGTTGGAACTCTGTTATAATCATACAGAACAGAGGAGGCCCTTCTGCCCATCAAGTATGCATTACCAAATATAAACCACTATCTCCCAGTCCCACTTCCCCATACTATCCACATAACCTTGGGTGTTATGCCATTTCAAGTGCTTAAGCGTTTTTTAAAGGTTGAGGATTTCTGCCTCAACTACCCTCCCAGGCACTGTATTCTAGACTCCCAGCATCCTCTGGGTAAAAACATATTTCCTCAAAACTCCCCTAAACTTCCTTCCTTTCACTTTAAAACGATGCCCCCTTGTCATTGACCCTTCAGGGAATTGCTGCCTTCTATTCACCCTGTCCACGGCCTCTCATAATCCCTCAATCAGATTCCCCTTCAACCTTCTCTAGTCTAAAGTAAACAGCCCCAGCTTATTCAGCCTGTCTTCATCGCTGAAATACTGGAAATGCAACTTCCTGCTGAATCTCTTTTGCATTGCCTCCAGTGCATCACATCCTTCCTATAGTGTGGTGCCCGCATCTGCAGACAATCCTCCAACTGTAGTCTAACCAACGTTCTGTGCAGCTCCAACTTGTCCTCCCTGCTCTTATAATCTGTGCCACAACTGGTAAAGGCAAACATTCAATATGTCTTAACTACCCTAATAATGTGTCCTACCATCTTTTGGGGATCTGTGGACAAGCACCCCAAGATCCCTGTACGCAACCTAATATCTTGCCATTCGTTGAGTGCTTCCTTACCTTGCTCCTTCTTGCAAAATGCATTACCTCACATTTATCCAGAAGGCAGTAGATGCTAGGACCTTCAGAGCTATCAAGACTGAGATTGATCAATTTGCTTTGAGTATTAGCATGGAATATATGGAGTAAAGCCTCATAAATGGATTGGAGGTAGATGTCCCGATCTAATTGAAAGATGGTGCAGAAGGAACTTAATGGCTGACTCCTGTTTTCCTTTTGGTGCATTCTGACGGCCTTCCAGCATGTCTCCCAATGGTTATCATTCAGATGTGAGTCTTAGTAATAAATCTCAATTGGTTGTTCAACTGCAGGGTCACCACACCTGTCCTCAGCGAACAGACATGTGCAAACACAGTCAATCACTGGATCATGATCAGAGTATCCTGGCTGATCGTTCCAATTCTAAAGCAGATATGCTGAAGATAAGTATAGCACTCCCATTTGTCTCCCACCTGTACAATGATGTTAACAAGGTAATAAACCTTATTATTTCATATTTGCCTGATCTTATGTAGAGATGTGCGTAACAAAATGTGAAGGCTTAGAATGCTACCAAACCCTGCTACACATTACATTTATAAGAAGAAATAGACAGACACTTCCAGTGTTGGCTCAGAGAAAGCTTGTTCTTTTGAAACCAGAAATTACATAGAAACATGGCAGATAGCAGCAGAAGTAGGTCCCTCGACACCCTTGGGTTTGCTCTAACATTCAATATAATCACAGTTGATCATTGAGCTCAGTACCCTAATCTCACCCTCCCTCCATATCCCTTGATCCTTTTAGCCACAACAGCTATATCTACCTCCTTCTTTAAAACACTTTTCTGTGATAGTCAATTCCACAGGTTCACCACCCCCTGGATGAAGAAATTGCTCCTCCTGTCAGTCCTAAAAGGTTTATCCCTTATCCTTAAACTATCACCCTTGGTTCCATTGGGAACATCCTGCTTGCATCGACTCTGACTAGTCCTGTTAGAATTTTGTAGGATTCTAATAAATTCTCCACAATTCTTCTAAACTCCAGTGAATATGATCCTAACTGACTCAATCACTCCTCAATCATCAGTCGTGCCATCCAAGGAATAAATTTGGTAAACCTTCGTTGTATTCCCTCCTCAGCAAGAACAACTTTCCTCTAATAAACAGACCAAAACTGCACAATATTCCAACTGAGGCCTCACTAATACACTGTATAATTGCAGCAAGACATCTCTGATCCTGTACTCGAATCCTCTCGTCATGAGGGCCATCATACAGTTTGCCTTCCTTACTGCCCACTGCAGTAACTTATAATGACCTTCCTTTCAATAATCTGCCTTCCTATTTTTGTTATCAAAGTAGATAATGTAATTTTATCCATATTTTAATGCATCTACAAAAATGTGCTGATTCACTCAGCCTATCTGAAAGACACTGCAACATCTCTGCATCCCCTTCACAGCTTAGCCTTCCCTGTAGCTTTGTGTTATTTGCAAGTTTTGAGAATAATTTAGTATTGATTTTCGCATCTAAATCATTAATATATATTGTAAATAGCTGGGGTCCTAATACCAACCCCTGCTCCATTTTGCAGCAGCAGTGGGTGTGGTGAGAGCAAGGAGCTGAGTGGGAGTGGTCGAATTAAGCTCTGGGAAGGTGAGTGAACTGATAATATTTGGGCAGTGGCTACCCAACCAGCTGTCATGGTGCATATTGGCACCAATGAAATAGGTTAAAAAATGGGATGAAGTACTACAAGCAGAATTTAGAGAGTTTGGAGTCAAGTTAAAAAGTAGGACCTCAGAGATACTAATCTCAGGATTGCTACCAGTGCCACATGCTAGTCAGAATAGAAATTAAAGAACTGGCAGGATGAATAAGTGGCTTGAGAGATGGTGCAGGACAGAGGGGTTCAGATTTTTGGAACATTGATTCATGTTCTGGGGGGAAGTGAGACTATTACAAATCGGATGGTCTACACCTGGGCAGAACTGGAACCAATGTCCTAGGGGGTGCTTTTGCTAACGCTGTTGGGGAGGGTTTAAACTAATGTGACAGGGGAAGGGAACCAAATGAGGGGTTAGTGGACAGTAAAGAAGCAGTAACTAAAGCCTGTAAGGAACTAGATAATGAAGTCAGCGTGACTAAGGGGAAGAGTAGGCAGAGAGCAGATGATGTACGAATAAGTACAGATGGCCTGAGGTGTATTTGTTTTAGTGCGAGAAGTGTAGTAGGAAAGGCAGATGAACTTAGGGCTTGGATTAGTACCTGGGAATATGATGTTATTGCTATTACTGAGACTTGGTTGAGGGAAGGGCAAGTTTGGCAACTAAATATTCCAGGATATCGATGCTTCAGGTGGGATAGAGAGGGAGGTAAAAGGGGTGGAGGAGTTGCATTTCTCATCAGAGAGGATATCACAGCTGTGCTGAAGGAGGCCACTATGGAGGACTCGAGCAGTGAGGCAATATGGGCAGAGCTCAGAAATAGGAAGGGTGTGGTAACAATGTTGGAGCTGTACTACAGGCCTCCCAACATCGAGCATGAGAAAGAAGTACAAATATGTAAACAGATTATGGAAAGATGTAGGAGCAACAGGGTGGCGGTGATGGGAGAGTTTAATTTTTCCAACATTGACTGGGATTCGCTTAATGTCGGAGGTTTAGATGGAATGGAATTTGTAAGGAGCATCCAGGAGGGTTTTAGAGAGCAGTATGTAAATAGTTCAACTCAGGAAGGGGCCATACTGGACCTGGTGTTGGGGAATGAGCCAAGCCAGGTGGTTGAAGTTTCAGTAGGGGATTACTTTTGGAATAGTGATCACGATTCTGTGAGTTTTAGAACACACGTGGATAAAGATGAGAGTGGTCCTGAAAGGAGAGTGCTAAATTGGGGGAAGGCCAACTATATCAAAATTCGGCAGGAGCTGGGGAATATGGGTTGGGAGCAGATGTTTGAGGGTAAATCCACATTTGATATGTGGAAGGCTTTTAAAGAGAGGTTGATTAGAGTGTAGAACAGAAAAATGTGTTGCTGGAAAAGTGCAGCAAGTCAGGCAGCATCCAAGGAGCAGGAGAATCGACGTTTCGGGCATAAGCCCTTCTTCAGGACCTGAAATGTCGATTCTCCTGCTCCTTGGATGCTGCCTGATCTGTTGCGCTTTTCCAGCAACACATTTTTCAGCTCTGATCTCCAGCATCTGCAGTCCTCACTTTCTCCTAGAGTGCAGAACAGACATGTCCCTGTGAAAATGGCTAAGTTAGGGAACCATGGATGACAGGTGAAATTGTGAGACCAGCTAAGAGGAAAAAGGAAGCATACATAAGGTCTCGGTCACTGAAAACAGGTGAACCTTTGGAAGAACATCGGGAAAGTAGGACCAATCTGAAACGAGGAATTAAGAGGGCAAAACCAGGCCAAGAAGTATCTTTAGTAAACAGGGTTAAGAAAAATCCCAAAGCCTTTTATTCGTATATAAGGAGCAAGAGTTAACTAGAGAAAGGGTTGGCACACTTAAGGACAAAGGAAAGTTATGCATGGAGTCAGAGAAAATGGATGAGATTCTTAATGAGTACTTCGCATCGGTATTCACCGAGGAGAGGGACATGACGGATGTTGAAGTTAGGGATGGATGTTTCATTACTCTAGGTCAAGTCGGCATAAGGAGGGAGGAAGTGTTGGATATTCTAAAAGGCATTAAAGTGGACAAGTCCCCAGGTCCGCATGGGATATATCCCATGTTAATGAAGGAAGTGAGAGAGGAAATAGCTGGGCGTTAACAGATATCTTTGCAGCATCCTTGAACATGGGTGAGGTCCCAGACGACTGGAGAATTGCTAATGTTGTCCCCTTGTTTAAGAAGGGTAGTAAGGATAATCTACGTAGTTATAGGTCGGTGAGCCTGGCATCAGTGGTAGAGAAGCTGCTGGAGAAGATACTGAGGGATAGGATCTATTTATATTTGGAAGAAAATGGGCTTATCAGTGATGGCAGCATGGTTTTGTGCAGGGAAGATCATGTCTTACTAACTTTATAGAATTCTTTGAGGAAGTGACAAAGTTGATTCATGAGGGAAGAGCTGTAGATGTCATATTCATGGTCTTCAGTAAGGCATTTGATAAGGTTCCCAATGGTAGGCTAATGGAGAAAGTGAAGTTGCATGGGGCCCAGGGTGCACTAGCTAGATAGATAAAGAAATGGCTGAGCAATAGGAGACAGAGAGTAGTAGTGGAAGGGAGTTTCTCAAAATGAAGACCTGTGACCAGTGGTATTCCACAGGGATCAGTGGTGGGAGCACTTTTGTTTGTGATATACATAAATGATCTGGAGGAAGGTATTGGTGGTCTGATTAGCAAGTTTTCAGGTGACACTAAGATTGGTGGAGTAGCAGATAGCAAAGGGGACTGTCAGAGAATGCAACAGAACACAGATAGATTGGAGATTCAGGCAGAGAAATGGCAGATGGAGTTCAAACTGGGTAAATGTGAGCTAATGCATTTTGGAAGATCCAATTCCAGAGCGAACTATAACATAAATAGAAAAGCCCTGAGGAAAATTGAGTATGGAGAGATCAGGATCTTCAGATCCATTGTACTCTGAAGGTGGCAATGTGGGTTGTTAGAGTGGTCAAGAAGGCATACGGCATGCTTTCCTTCATCAGACTGTCGGGTATTGAGTACAAGAATTGGCAGGTTATGTTACAGTTGTATCAGACTTTGCTTTGGCCACATTTGGAATACTGTGTACAGTTCTGGTTGCCACATCACCAGAAGGATGCTTTGGAGAGGGTACAGAGGAGATTCACCAGGATGTTGCCTGGTATGGAGGGCACTAGGTATGAAGAGATGTGAGTAGATTAGGATTAATTTCATTAGAAACATGAAGGTTAAGGGGGGGGGAAACCTGATTAAGGTCTACAAAATCATGAGAGGTAGAGACAGGGTGGATAGCAAGAAGCTTTTTCCCAGAGTGGGGGACTCAATTACTAGGGGTCACGAGTTCAAGGTGAGATGGGAAATGTTTAAGGGTGCACACTATGTGTGCAAAGTTCTTTATGCAGAGGGTTATGGGTGCCTGGAATGTGTTGCCAGCGGAAGAGGTAGAGGCGGGCATGATTCATTCAATATGTATCTAGACAGATACATGAATGGACAGGGAGCAGAGGGATATAGATCCTTGGAAAATAAGTGACAGGTTTAGATAGAGGATCTGGATCAGCACAGGCTTGGAGTGCCGAAGGGCCTGTTCCTGTGCTGTAATGTTCTTTGTTCTTTGTACCCCACTAGTCAGTTGCCTGCCATTCAGAAAAGGACACAATTATCACAACTATTTCTACTCTTTGCTTCCTGTCTGCTCATTGATTTTTAAACATTTCAATACATTACCCTCAATCTATGCGTTTAATTTTACATGTTAATCTCTTACATGGGAATTTGTCGAAGTCCTTCTGAAAGACCAAATAAACCACAACTACTGGCTCCCTCTGGTTCCTTTAGCACTAGCACAATGGTGGCATAGGACTTGAAAACTCTACCCTAAGCAATGCCGTTAACCTTGAAACCTCAGGGGAATGTACATGTTTAAAACCTGAAAGGGATATGTGCCATCTTCAGAACAGCTCATTGAAGTTTAAAAACCAATTTAGAATTATATAATCCCTACAGTGCAGATAGAGGGCATTCAGCCCATCAGATCTGCACCAATTCTCCGACCAGCACCCCGACCCAGACCAACCCCACCATCCTGCATTTCTCATGGCTAACCTACCCAGCCTGCACATCTCTGGGATAATTTACCACAGTCAATCCACCTAACCTACACATATTTGGACTGTGGGAGGAAACTGGAGCACCCGGTGAAAACCTACCTAGACACAGGGAGAAAATGCAAACTCAACGCAGACAGTCACCCAAACCTGGAATCAAGCCCAGGTCCCTGGTGCTGTGTGGTGGCAGTGCCAATCACTGTGCCACCATGCTACTGTACACATGCACCTTTAACATTGTGAAGTGTCCCAATTAAGGCACATCAGAGGAGCACCATCACAGAATATCTGAAAGGAAGCTGCATTCCGAACTATTGGCACAGGAGAACAAAACTTGATCAGAGGAGAGTTTTACAAGGGTCTTAAAAGGAGAGCAAAAGGTGGCGGTACAAAGAAGACGAGGAAAGGAATTCCTAGCACAGTGCTTCCCACTGCAATCCCAATCTTGAGGCTTGAAAATTAATGTGACCACTTCTCAGTGAGAACAGAGTGGGGGCTTTCGGGACCGTTGAAGTGGAGGCACGGCTATAACAACTCAGAAGGAGTTCCATGGCTGGCATTGTTGCAACCATAAAGCTCATGAGCACTCTTGGGGTCACAACAACCACTTTGGGAAGCCCTGTCCCAGATCCTAAGTTGCTGAAGGTATGCCCAAAGAGTAAAGAGATCTAGGGAGGTTGGCATCTTTGGCAACATAGTAACTGTATTATTTCAAAGAATTTTATTATCACATAGAGAAGAAGAATTGCATTCCTATTATTAGAATTGTATATCATAATCTAACAGTAGACACACAGCCGTTCTGTTCAGATTTGCTGAGCACTTGGTCTGCAGATTACAATTAGAAAAGGGTTGACACAACTCAACTCAGTTAAGTTTCAAAAACATTATTCTGCACAACATGACCTGAACTTTAGGGCAAATAAGAAACAAATGAAAATATAATGGTTTTGGATACTCTAGAGCTCAGAGGCAATTGCAAATCGACATTGTGCAACATTTGTTGACATTGATGCAATACGAAACTCAGAGGGGTGTGGAGAAGCTAATATCAAACATAGAGTATTGGCTTAGTTGTTGGAGGTAGTGGGTTATGGCCTCCACAATGATTAGGCAAATTGACTCGAAGCTTATTAATTTTATCTAATTTGTAAAGACTATCTTCTTTTGATTTGGTGCCTTCCAAAACTATGGACTACAATAAGAAAGGACTGCTTTTGAAAGCATGAATTTGCCAGACAGATACATACTTTCACAGCAAGGAATTTGATACTTATTGGGAACTGCTTTTGATGCTGTATGTTACTACAATATGCAGACAATCAGGAGCCGAGGAAATCTTTATAAGTGAAGCTGATTGATGCTCAGTTAGCTGAGCAAGTTGGAACTGGAAATAAGGCACAAAGACTCAGACAGATATAGAGACAGACACAGAACTGTGTACTGCTGTTGTCCCCAAGAGAAGCTGCCTGTTCTCTGCAGTAAAAAGGATCAGTTAAAGTTGAAGAAAACCATATACCTTCTCTGCAGCAATTACTGTGATTTTGACTTTTGAATTGATAAATAAGAGATATTTTCCAAATGAATCAGCCACTCTGAACTTCTTGGAAACTAACGTAAATTTTCAGAGAAAAACAATGGAACACCAAAGGCCAGGCTAGGCAAAGAAGGATATTTCAACATAAGAATCAGGAGGCAAAGACCACTGCACTGATTTTCCAGTTTTTCTTCTATGCCCATCAATAATCTATTTCCTTATTTGTTTGTCTGTGTTAGTTTCTGTAAGGGAGAGCTTGTAAGAGGACTAGACTTATAATTAGTAGTGCTACATGCCAGTGGTATATATCTGTTTGTCTGTAGCTATATTAATTACCTATAAGAAAAATCATCCCTGTTTAGTACAGAAATCTGGTCTGTGCTTCCTATCTACCTTGATCTGAAAGTCAAGTAAATTGGGGAACTGTTCATACCTTAAAAAAACTTTAACATTTGGTACGATTTCAGAAGTAGTGAGGCTCGATTTAAGGCACGCCACATTGGTGGGTCAAAACATGCTCCATTGTAAATTCACATATTTTGCCTCAACTAAAAATGTATTAATTTTACTTTATTCTCCATAGCTAAATGGCAACGTTGATGGGATGTTGAGAAGCAGCAGCATGGGAGGTTCTTTAGTGACTGGCTGAGGAACCAGCAGATGTAGAGCTGAGGTATCACAGCACCATCACTGGCAGAAAGGTGAAACTTCAGGAGTACAGATTTCCATTAGCAATTTCCCTTATCACCATGGGTAGTAGAATTTACAGGAGAAATGCATAAAGACAGAACATTTTTTTCATCTATTAGAGATAATACTTTTCCGTGGCACTTCAAATGTCAGCTCTACTCAGAGAGATGAAGAAATGCTGTTATAAAATGGTACATTTAGCACCCACTTTGCTCATTGTACCTCAGGCATTAAAGTATGGAAGGATCTGTGGTTACGTCCTCAATTGTTTCATTCAGATTTTATACTTATACAACAGTGACAAATGAGAACTCAATGACAATGAGCACTGAGAACATTTACCAATAATAGAAGCAGAAAGAGAACAGAACAAATCACTCAAAATGACATTTCAAGACCCTCTCGGCCTCAACAAGTCAAATTGAGCAGGAAAACCATTAGCAGCGCTTAATTTCTAACTTCAGAGAGATTAACACCATGAGAAACATAGGCAAGGCTAGCTTTTCATTTTTAATGTGTTTATATGAAAATGCAGTTTTCTTCATGAAAAAAATGTAGTCATCATCCATAATATCATACGTTTTCCCCAAAATGATTTGATAAAGAAAACAAAAAGTTGAATTTTAGAATATGTTTAAGTTAAACTTTTTCAAGAAAATGATTACCTGTCACTTGAGAAAGAGAAGGAAGCAGGCAGACAGGTTGCAGGAAATGGTTGCCGTGCCTGAGTTTCAATATGTTTATAATGAGAATTCAAAAACAATCTGTATTTAAATCCTAACTGATGTATGTAGCTTCAGTAAGAAAGGGAAATGATAATTCTTCAGGTACTACAGAGGACTTACTTCACCATTTCAAGGTAGATGCCCGAGAGACAGAAAATGCTGGCATCTTGTGCGGAAAGAGAAACAGTTAACAACTTGAGTCCAGCATGACTTTTCTTCTTCAAATGCTGCAGGACCTGCTGTGTTTCTCTGGCATCATTTTTTTTTAAATTTTAGATCTCCAGCATCCACTGTACTTTACTTTTATCATAGACAGCTTAGAATGCTTTTTCCAGATCTGTTGACTTATAGATCCACATTTTTCTTATATTTCTATCCTGATATCTAAGTTCTAAAACCAAAATGTCCTCTGCCTCATCGTAGCTATCACAGCCCTAAACTGACATTTTGAGCTGCAAAAATAGTCAAATGAGTAAACAAGGCAAAGGAATATACAATAAATGGCAGGATGTTGAAATTGTGGAAGAAGCGAGTGATCATGGATTGTATTTCAACAGATGACTGAAGGTAATAAGTCAAGTAAATGTGATGGTTGAAAAGGCAGAAGGGACACTTATTAGCCAAGCCATAGAATATCAAAGGTTGTTCTACAACTGTGTAAAACCCTAAGTAGGCCACAGCTATAGTACTGCACACAGATCTGGTCACCACGTTGTAGGAAAGCTGTAAATTTAACAAAAAAGGATAATGCAGAAATTTAAGAGGAAGTGATCAGGACTAGAGAATTTAGGTTATGCAGGAAGATTAGATTGGAAAGGTTGGAAAGGAAAAGGCTGAGGTGTGTAAAAGTTCTGAAAAAGAGTCATGTCAAACTCAAAATGTTTCTCTCTCCACAGATTTCTCTCCTAGACTTGCTGGTGTGTTTCTCCAGAATTCTCTGTTTTGTTTCAGATTTCCAACATCCACAATGTTTTGCTTTCATTCAAGTGTATGGCGGTCTTAGTTAGAATGGATAGCAAAGTCTAATAAAGAGATGAAATGGATATAAAGTAATTGGTTGAAGGATTAAAGGTGAACTGTGGAGAAATATTTTCACCCAGAGGATAGTAGGGATCTGGAATTCAGTGTCTGATTCAGGTGATAACAACAGAAACGCTCATCTCATTTAAAAAACACTTGGTTATGCACTGTATGAGCTGTAATTTAGAAAGTTATTGATGAAGAAGCAGAAAGTGAGATTAGACTGGATAGACTTTTTTATCTAGCACAGACATGATGGGACAAATAACTTACATCTTTGATGGAAATTTCCATGATTCTATTGATTGTCAAATAACAATAAACTCTGCTTTACCCAAGCAGGTGTTAATTAAACAATAGTTAAAATTTATGGCCCTGATAGGACCGTAGCTTGATTTTGTAAAAACAATATATTTTCTTTTACATATGATGCTCTGTCCTTTGAAAACAATATATCATCTGACTTATTGTAAAAAATACTGAGAGAAATGATGCATAAGATACATATGTCTATCTCAACAAAGAGACACACTCGTTAAAATCTTGCAATTACTGTGTAGCCATGATACTCCAGATATAGGTTGCACCAAATCCAACAAATAAAGAGACAGAACTTTCAGTCTGAAATCTGAATTTATTGCAACTATCCTCTGATTAATCATAGGAATTTATAAATAGCTAATAATTGCCTGACTTAGTCTATTTAGAGCAGTGTAGAGGCACAGCCAAGAGTAGAAGCTAAACATCATTACCCAAACTACATGTTAACAATGCCCTCAGAGACCTGCTCTCTGTTTAAAACTGCTCCTGTTTTGCCTTCCGTAGTCAAATATTCTATGATGAATGTTACAGCAAATACCAAACAGATCTTTGCTCAAAAGAGGAATTCCTGCAATCTTAAATATTCAACAAATAGAAACCATAAATTAAAGCTATATATCGATTGGAAAAACAAATATGCAAATTAGAAAAGTTTCATTTCACCCGACTCCAGTATGACAGCTTTACTATCACTGTTGAGGTATGGAAGAAATTTGGAATGAAGGCTCAATTTGATGAATAAAAAAATTGATTGTATAATTCAATTCCAAATTTTATTGATCCAGTATTAAACACCATTGATATTCATTGCTATCCACTAAATTCGAATGTTCTCAATTTCTTACCATTTATTTCCATTACATAACATTTATATTCAACAGAATCACACTTCATGCATTTCTAAGCTCAAACACGGTTCTAGGATTTAGAATGAGAATGTTACTGTATTATCTAGCTGCTAAATATTGGTCAACCGATGAAAGCTTTCACATGCAGGGAGCAGCACATTTCTGTTATTAGGACTGGTTAAAAAGAAATTGCTGACTAGCCACAGGTATGAAACTGGGCACAGTGTTTGAGCCACATAATTTCAGTCATGAATGCACAAGTACACGATACATGTCAAAAAAAAGTAAAGTTGCCATAGCCTTACCAGATTCACTCTTGTCCATTACAGAGTCCAGTAGCACCATGACGACTTTACTGATCAGAGAGAGAGAGAGAGAGAGAGAGAGAAAGAGACAACTGTTTGCAGTTTAATGTGAGGGTTGAGAAGGCATGTTGAACAGAACCCACACTGTTAGTATCACTCTGCATTGCAAACCAGCCAACTGAGCTGTTGGATTTGCCAAACAAATCATAGAGTCCCACCAGTGTACAAGCAGGCCATTCAGCCAATCAAGTCCACACTATCCCTCCAAAGTGCATCCCATCCAGATCCACCCCCTACCCTATCCCTGTAAACCTGCATTTTGCTTGGTCAATCCACATATTTGGACTGTGGGAGGAAACCAGAGGACCCCGAGGAAATCCACACAGAATGTGTATGTGGAGTTTGCAGTCACCCAAGGGTAGAATCGAACCTGGGTCTCTGGCACTCTGAGGCAGCAGTACTAACCACTGAGCCACAGTGCTGCCCTTTATCTGCCATTGTTGAGCTAGCAGGGGATTAAATGGCTCACATTATAAAAAAAGAAGTTTGATATTTTACTGTGCATCTTAAAATCAGATAAACAAAAAAGGCTAAAACTATATTCTGTATGAATATATAACAAATTTAATGAGAGTGTTAATTGATCATCTTATATTTATAAATCAGAAATGCAATTAGCCACATCTGGCTAGTTGGTTATGTATTGGACTACATTGTTCTAGCTTATTCACTATTTTCAGACCAGTAAGTAACTTGATGTCGGAGAGTGAAAATTGAATTGATTTTCTAATTGGTTGTCTCCTGTGAATATGCCCATACCTTGGCCACTTTTCTGTTTGGGATCCAAAGAATACATTTATTGAGATTAGAGGAGAAAGTGAGAAATGCTGGAGATCAGAGCTGAAAATGTGTTGCTGGAACAGCACAGCAGGTCAGGCAGCATCCAGGGAACAGGAGAATCGACGTTTCGGGCATAAGCCTTCTTCAGATTTTGGGTATTCCTGTAGGTTCAATCAGGTGGGAGCTCGGGCTGCCTCATCTGCATCACATTGGAACCATACACAGACCAAGAATTTGTGGATAACAGACTGTCTGATGAAACTGCTGGATCTTTCTTATGATAACCTATCAACAGAAAAGAGAAAAATAACAGAAATATGATGTTAGCCAGTTAGGATTCTCTAACCTAGCTCTGATAAGACAATAAGATTGAGTCTGGTCTATTATCCAATGAGACCATGATTGGTCTGTAACTCTCAACTCCACTTTTATCCCTTATCCACATAATCCTTGATTCACTTACTGATTAAAAAATCTGTCTATCTCAGCCTTGAATAAGCTTAACAAAATAGCCCTCAGCAGAAAAGAGTTTCACAGACTGACTACATTCGAAAAGAAAATTGTCCACCTCATCTCTGGGTGACTCCCTAACTCAAATAATGCCCTCTGGTCTGAGACTTTCCCAGAAAGGGAAACAATCTCTCTGCTTGTATCATGTCAAACCCCCTAAATATTTCATGTGTTTTAATCAGTTCTCTTCTCATTATTTTAAATTCCAGCGAAAACAAGCCCAACCTACTCAAGCTCTCTTCACAAGAAAATCCCTACATGCCTGTAATCCAATCTAATGAAACTTCTCTGGACTGCCTCCAATGCGAGGAGATCTTTTCTTAGATAACGGGACCAAAACTATTCACAGTATTCCAGCTATGATCTGACTAGCACCTTGTATAAGTTTAGCAAGACCTCACTCATTTTATACTTAATCCCCTTTCCTGGGATGGGGACATTCAGAACTGGAGGGCATAGGTTTAGGGTGAGAGGGGAAAGACATAAAAGAGACCTAAGGGGCAACTTTTCCATGCAGAGGGTAGTACGTGTATGGAATGGGCCGCCAGAGGAAGTGGTGGAGGCTGGTACAATTGCAACATTTAAAAAGCATCTGGATGGGTATATGAATAGGAAGGGTTTGGAGGGATATGGGCCGGGTGCTGGCAGGTGGGACTAGATTAATTTGGGTTATCTGGTTGGCATGGACGGGTTGGACCGAAGGGTCTGTTTCCATGATGTACATCTCTATGACTCTATGACTCTAAGTAAAGGCCAACAGTCCATTTGAATTCCCCATTACCAGTAGAACTGCAACAATAGATTTTTGTGATTCATGCATGAGGACACACCTCAAATACATTACATCCACTGGTTCATGAAAGGCAGGTCATATTTAACTAATTTACTGGAATTCTTTGAGGACATTATGAGCATGGTGAACAATGGGGAACCAGTGGATGTGGTGTATATAGATTTCCAGAAGGCATTTGACAAAGTACCACACAAAAGGCTGCTGCATAAAATAAAGATGCATGGTGTTATGGGTAATGCTTCATCATGGATAGAAGATTGGTTAACTAACAGCAAGCAAAGAGTGGGGATAAATGGCTGTTTTTCTGTTTGGCAATCAGTAACTAGTGGTGTGCCTCAGGGATCAGGGTTGGGACCTCAATTGTTCACAATTTACAAAGATGATTTAGAGTTGGGGACCAAGTGCAATGTGTCAAGGTTTGCAGATGACACTGAAATGAGTGATAGAGCAAATGTGCAGAGGACTCTGAAAGTCTGCAGAGGGATATAGATAGGTTAAGTGAGTGGGTAAGGGTCTGGTAGATGGAGTACAAATTTGAAAAATGTGAGATCATCCATTTTGGTAGGAATAACAGCAAAATGTACTATTATTTAAATGGTGAAAAATTGCAGCATGCTGCAGAGGGACCTGGGTGGCCTTGTGCATGAATCACAAAAATTTGCTCTGCCGGTGCAGCAGTTAATTAAGAAGGCAAGTGGCATATTGTCCTTCTTGGCTGGAGGGATGGAGTTTAAATATAGGGCAGTTATGGTGCAGCTGTATAGGGTGCTGGTGAGGCCACAACTGGAGTACTGTGTACAGTTTTGGTCTCCTTACTTGAGAAAGTATTACTGGCACTGGAGGAGGTTCACTAGGTTGATTCCAGAATGGAGGAGGTTGCCATATGAGGAGAGATTGAGCAGACTGGGATTGTACTCATTGTAATTTAGAAGAATGAGGGGGATCTTACAGAAACATATAAAATTATGGAGAGAATAGCTAGGATAAGAGCGGGGAGGTTTTTTCCATTGGTGGGTGAAACTAGAACTAGGGGGCACAGCCTCAAAATGAGGGGGAGCAGGTTTAGGACTGAATTGAGGAGGAAGTTCTTCACCCAGAGGGTTACGAAGCTGCAAATTCCCCACCCAGTGAAGCAGTTGAGGCTACCTCATTGAATGTTTTTAAGGCAAAGATAGACAGATTTTTGAATAGTAAAGGAAATAAGGGTCATGCTCTGCGGGCAGGTAAGTGGTGCTGAGTCCACAGAAAGGTCAGTCATAATCTTATTGAATGGCTGAAGAGGCTCGATCGGCCTACTCTTATTTTTTATTTCCTTATGTTACCTCCTCAAAGAACTGTATTACATCTGTTAAGCATGATTTCCTCTTTGGTAAGCCCCATGCTGACTCCACTCAATTATGTTACGCATTTCTAAATACTCTGCTATCATATCCTCTACTCCAGACTCTAACATTTTCCGAATGGCAGATGTTAAACTGACTGGCCTATAATCATCTGATTTTTGATTCCCTCATATTTTGAGGAAGTGTGTTCCATTGGAGTTTTCCAATCCTCTGAGACTTTTCCAGAATCTCGGGCTACATGTAAGACTACCACCAGTGCATCTACCATCTCTGTAGCTGCTTACTTTAAAATCCTAGAATGCAACCCATGAGGTCCAAGGTGTTTAGCCCCATCAGTTTCCCCAGTATTTTTTCTCAAGTGGCAGTTGTTTTGTTTATTTCCGCTGCTGCATTTAACCCCTTTATTGTTTAGTATTTTGGGAATACTATTGATGTTCTCTATTACGAAGACTGATGTAATGTACTTATTGGATTCTTTGCCATTTCTTTGTTCCCCATCATTATTTCCCTAGCCTGGTTCTTTAAAAGACCTATGTTCACTTTGGCACTTTTTGTATATATTTAAAGAAGATCTTACTGCCTGTTTTTAATATTACTTGTTAAGTTGCCCATATAGTTTATTTTCTCCTACTTTTCTTATTTTGCTCGTCTTTTGTTGGTTTTTAAGATTTTCCCAATCCTCTGGCTTACAACTCATCTTTGCCACAATATATGTTTTTTTCTTACAATTTGATACTATCATTAACTTTCTTGGTTGTTGTGTTCAGTTTATCCCTTCCACAGACTCCTTCCTCATTGGGGTATATCGTTGCTGTGGATTATGAACTATTTTCTTAAACATCTGCCATTGTTCCTCAAACATCTTTTCTACCAACCTCCTTTTAAATCCACTTCAGTCAACTCAACCCATATCCTTATACAATTAGCATTATTTAAGTTTATCACAGGTATTTCTTATAAGATACATTCGTGACATCGGTGGCTTTGTTAGAACATGTTGAGTTTAACTGTAAAGTATAGAATTGTAATTTCCTCAAAAATGTAAAAATATCATTCATCACCTTCAATATATGAACATGCCCCACTGTAACATAAACAAAAATATATCGGTTATTTAATTTCACATAATTTTGCTTCCTAAACTTACACTTCAATTTCCTGAAATCTTACTTAAGAAACCCACATAGTTCCTTAAGAGACATTTGTATGCAACATTTTTTTTGTGTTTCAAACAAATGATGCATTATTAATGAAATAGATTAATAGTATGTAGATATAAGTGTATTTGAAGTGCCTGCCTTCCAGTTCGCTTGTATCAATTCCTGGAAATAAATTCCACTTGCATCATAGGAACGGCCTTTGTGAGCAATGTGGGGTTAGAAATAAAAGCTATTCAGTAGAGTTTTTTCTGACCAATGTATTTGTTACTGTCTTATGAGATGACCAAGTTCGGTGCTGAGTAACCACACAGCAGTAAGGCATTTGCAACACTCTGTATTAAGACACTGTGCATTGAACGTGCTGGCATAGATGTTGCATAGGGACCCTATTGAAGTCATATTCCAGTGAATTCTGAATGAAAAGAGATTTAAACTGAAGCTGTTGTACACCTGGAATTTACCACTTTCAGGTGGTCCTGGAGTATTAATTGAACTTCTACTGATTCACTTCTACATTTCAGTGAAGTAGAGATTTCAAAGAGGAATTTTCTTAGAAAAAATCTACATTCAAGTAAACCTCACAATGGAAAGCTCAGTGTATACCATCATTTAGCCTACAGCAACGTAGCTGCTTCTAAATAACTTTGCACCACCCTATGTCTTATTCATAACTCATTATACCATCTCCCATTCTAACATCATTGTTCTAAGTACTAAACAATATCACAAGTTAGGATTTTCCTTGATACTTTTGTTTACACTGCCAGGTAGAAGTTTCAATATGTGTCATTAAAATTCAAATAGGCACAGGTAGTGCAATAGTTAGGTGCTGAGTCTTTATACACTTCCAAACTTCTATTTATAGAGACACACATTATATATCATGCACTTCCAACCTAATTCAGTCTTTGAGTATGTATATAAGCTCAGGTGGATTTACAATTAATGCCCAGCCTAAATATAACTAACCTCAGTGGTAATACAATTAACAAGTGTCTCCAGTGAACAAGCCTTCATCATCATACACCCAGCTTTACAAAGAATATAAGAAGTCTTACAGCACAGTGCACAGCATCCCTGGCTCTGAGTCAAAAACTTGGGGTACCCATCCCATCCCATTTTTTGATAGCCAAGGAATGTGTGTTCATCATGCTGGTTGAATATCATCCTCCAATCATTCCAACCTTCCAACTCATGGCAACAGAAAGTGAGAGAAATTTCTGGGTTGATATGTTACAGAAAGAAAACTGGAGCCTCGATCATCACTAACCATAGCTCCAGATGACAACATGCATGTAAACCTGTATGTAGCCACAGAAACCTGAACTCTGAGTGACCACCACCTTGTGTTTTTGTACAAATATTTAACCATTAGCTAATAACTGCAGTAGAATGTGTGGGATGCCCACCATTTGGCATCTGACAATGGGACATGATATCCACTGCTGATCAGGGTGTACACGTTAAAGCTACAAGGTCTGATTTATTAAAAGTTAATAATATACAGACAAGACCATTTAAAGCAAGATACTGAACATGGCAGAACATAAAAAAGAATGAAGCTAACTGTAATTATGGCACAAAAATAGGTCTGTGGTTCAACTGGTCTCCAGCAGCATTCATGTTCTATGTGGGCCAAGTTATCCTGTCTGTCCCTCTTTCATTTAACTTATTTACTTTCCAAAACTGTGTTCAGAGATTTATATAAACAATTTTTGAATTATGACATAACCCACCCAGCAGAAATTGTACTGATGCCTTGAGTTCAAATCAGGAGGAAACTTGCTCCATTCCAGTTGGTCAAATATCTGCCCCTAGCTAGAAAGCTGCTGGCTTGAGTACTGGCCTGTGTAGATGATAGATGCTTCTTAGAATAGATGGGAATCTAAGCTCCATTTTAAGTTGTGGCAACGTGTGCATTGTCCATTGAAGCCAAGCTAAAAAAGGAGCCTGCCAAAGATGGTCCCCATATCTCTGGCTCAATACAGCAGCAATCCCCATCCCCAGACTCCATTAAAAGGGGGGATTGCTGCTGTATTGAGCCATCACCACTCTTCCCCAACACACCTCCCAGTTTACCACCTTAGTTTTGTAGAATTATAGAATTGCAAGAGACCTCAGCAATGGCCAACACAGATGACAGTGAGTTACAACATTTTCTTTTACAAATAAGAAAGATCCCTATTCCATTGAGGTGTCTGGTGAACATAACTTACAGGGGTCATTAATGCAAGCAAAGGTACATAACCAAAGGTACATTCCCATCCACTGTCCCCTGTACTCGCCACTGAATTTTCCTACTTCTCTTGGAGCCCTTTTTCACCCAATGCAATATTAAGCAGTTCTCTTATTGCCCTCTTTTCTAATTGCTCCTTTTTGGAAATTCAATTGCACTTCCACAATTGGCTGCACATCATGTGGGACCCTAGCCAAGTGTAAACAAGTTGAGGACAGGAAATGACAGCCTGCTGTAAACAGGAGAGGACAGGAAATGACAGCCAAATCTGATCTTCTCTTTATCAAAGATTCACATGACTGCTGTCCAGCAGTGTGAACCAGGAACATGGTCCTGATCAAAATGTTCTCCTCACTAGCTCAGGAACGCAGAAGCTAATTAGACAGAAATCAATCTGCTCCCATTAAGATCAGCTAATTAAGCATAGCCTGACTTAAACTCAGGGGGAAAAAAACCCAGAAAATGCTGAAAATGCTCAACAGAGCAGCCAGCGTCTCTGGAGAGAGAAACAGAATTTATGTGTCAGATTGATAGCCTTTCATCCGAACATAGTATGGTGCCAGAAAAGCACAGCAGGTCAGGCAGCATCCGAGGAGCAGGAGAATCGACGTTTCAGGCATAAACCTTTCATCAGGAATGTTGCATTGAGTCATATGGGCTCAAAGAAAAGTAGGAAAATTCAGTGGCCCTTTTGGGGGGGTATGTACCTTTGGTCATGTACCTTTGGTCATGTACCTTTGGTTGCATTAATGACCCCTGTAAGTTATGTTCACCAGAGACATCAATGGAATATGGACCTTTCTTATTTGTAAAAGATACTGTTGTAACTCACTGTCACCTGTGCTGGCCATTGCTGAGGTCTCTTGCAATTCTGTCATTCTACTAAACGTTGACCAGATTTGTCAAAAATCCAATTGGCTTATTCACTTGGAGAAGATTGTAACATTAAAAGAGACCACAGGGTAGAAATCATAGTTCTGACCACCAAGATTTAATTCTGGCAATAGATCTACATTTCATTAGAAGTTGAATAATTCCTGATGAAGGGCTTATGCACGAAACGTCGATTTTCCTGCTCCTCGGAAGCTGCCTGACCTGCTGTGCTTTTCCAGCGCCACACTCTCGACTCCAGCATCTGCAGTCCTCACGTTCTCCTTTCCGTAGGAAATACACGTAGGAGGTATTTGTCACCGAGCCATTTATCACCGTACAATACAGCTCTTTTTAAACACGGAAAGCTTGTGTGGCAGGTTTCTCTGGTGTATAAGTGCTGGACAGCTGAGCAACAGAAGGTCGATTGTATAAGTGGCAGCTCAGGTTCGGGAAGGTGTGACGGGAGCACTTGAGCAAGCAATGACTTGCCATGGGGGCAACTTGATCTTGAACAAAGTGTTAATGTCCAATCTCTTTTTAAGCAGGTGAACAGTATTAAGCCTGGAACGATGAAATTACTGCCCTCAAAATAAAACACCATCATTAATGTATCATAGGTTTGACATTAAGTGAATATCTGCAATTAAATCGAGATTGTTTCAGTATCATCTATCCCTAGAGAAAAAAAGAATTTCCGTAGACTCGGCATCTTTCGTGGACATCAGAGTTTTGCAATTGTTTTTGAAGTACCTTTGTGAGGTAGGCAAACACAGGAGCCAATCCGTGCACAACACGATTTCACAAAGAATAAAGGAGATGAGTGGATCAGGAGTTGGTGGCATTAATTTAGGGAGGAATGTTGTTCCAAGTCAGTGAGGGAACTCCCTGTCATTCTCAAACAGTGCCTTCACGCCCTCCTGCACAGACTGCTTGGTTTGTAGTTTAACGCCTCATCTGAAGCCATGGAGGTTTTCTTCACCCCTACAGGTTGGCAAAAGATTGCACCTTGTTTAAACAATCTAACAGAATTAAAACCTGGCAGTGCATCCCATAGAAGACCTACTTAATTGTGCATTGGCTGTGGGAGCTGCAGACAGAGTGAACGAAATGTAAAGCAGAGTGTGTCAGGAGGACTTTGGTGTCACAGCCAACTGCAGCCTGAAATCAGCGAGATGTAACACAGGGTTGTGCCTGGCTGTCCCCTGTTTTACAGTCCAGCTTAAAATGAAAAATTTCATATTGTCTCTGTGTGTTTTACACAAATATAATCCTGAAAGTTTTTTTAAAGCCACTCTTGACATATTGCCACGCATTCTCCACTAGTGCAGTCTGACAGCAAAAAGCCTCGGTTTCTTGTTTTAGGTCAATTTCATAAATTTTAAATCAACCAACCAGTTCTGCTGTGTGCTGGGGTTGAATCAGAGGTGAGCTTCATCACTCAGCTGTTGACTGCAATACAATTTTAAAAAATTTAAGAAAGTAAGACAAAGATGTAATAATTATAGAAGTTCAGGCAGGAGATGACACACTTCCATAGTGTTTTGTCTTTATACATCGAGGCCGCTGAAAAAGAAAAAATCAAATCCAAAAAAGAGATTGTGATTTACTGAAAGGGAAGCTTTTTTTTGTCTCAGATTATTTCTTTGGCTCTCTCAGTAAGCAGTTTCTCAGGCTGATTGCTTAGATGCTAGCCAAAGCACAAGTCATTATTATTGCATTAGCTTAGCCTTTCAATGCCATCAGAACTTGGCCCAAATGAACTGAACACTTTCAGGGAAATGATATCTCTTATAAAGTGAAAAATAGATAATTGTTGATTCATGGCAACATTTGTGTGTATTTAATGGAAGCCATCTCTCAAATTACCACCCAATTTGGCGCAAGCGCACACATTTACAGAGCAAAAGCCTACTTTTTGTTTCCATTTAACCTTACCCAAAACCAAACAAGATTTAAAATCCAACAAAAAGTAATTGCCCACCCTTAAAAAAATTAGATATTGATCTTGTTGTCAAACCTAAGGAACAAACAGGTTAAACGAGTGTTTTGTGGTTTTCTTGACATCACGAAACACCTGTCTAGGCAGCAAGTATTCATTCTCCATAGTGATTCAAGCACATACCTTATTGAGGAATTACTGACAGCTGCCATTCCCCCCTGTTTTTATGTAAATTTGCTCCAGTGTGCTGTAATAATCCAATGCATCATAAATCAGACTTATAATAGGTACAATTACTAATTCAATGTGTTATTTAAACTGTAATAGGTTTTCTCCACTGATTTCTTGGCTTCACATAAGTTTTACACTGTATGTGGGAATAACATCTTAATCGAAGATGAGGATATCTGTCTGGGACTGCACAATTACATTTCAGCCCCCGAGTCTTGTCACATCACTCATGTGAAGCTGAACTACAATGTAATCCAATGTGATATAAAAAGGTTCATACACATTCTTAAAGGGATACTGCCACGTGATAAAAGTCACATAAGAACCCAAAGTGTGCAGAAAAGGTGCAATGACCGTCCACACACACACACGCACACTCACTCACATACACACATGCACACACTCTCACACATTCACTCACAGATACACACGAGCACACACACTCACACATACACACACACTCACTCACATACACACACAAATATGTGTACACACACGCGCACCCAGGTGGGTGGCAAAGTGGTGGCAAAACTGCAGAGTAGTTCTCCCCAGGTATATGACTGTTACATCAAAATGTCAGCAAAACTCCTCAGTACATGGTTAGCACAATGTGATTATAAAATATTCCTCATGAAGAAGTTGAACACTATGTGCTAGCAAGCTAAGCCGGGGAAGGATGTGGAATCAAAAAGACCACTCACTCGGTTTCCATCACTTAAATTACATTTCATTCTGCTTGTCACAGCAAGGCAACACAAGTAATGGAAAAAACACATGGTCTGAAGAGTTATATTTTATTGGGGATCTTATGATTGCCAGGAAAAAATACACAGGGTAGAACACAAGAAAGAGAGCAGAGAGATAATGCTGGAGATAAATTAAATAGGATATTGTTTGCTTTCTAAAAATAAATCATGAACCTACCTTTCTAGTGCAATTAAAAGTTCAGGTGTAGAATCATAGTTTTCATAATAATAGAAATGTACAGTACAGAGGAGGCCATTCAGCCCATCAGGCTTGCAATGACCAACAGGTGGCCATTCAGCCTAGTCCTACTTTCCCACTCTTAGACCACAGCCCTGCAGATTCTAATGCTTCAAGTGCACAACCAAGCACTTTGATTGATTGATTTCTTGATTTATTGTTTCACATGTACTGAGATTCAGTGAAAAGTGTTGTTTTGCATGCTATACCGTAGAAAATGCCTCAGAGTAGCTGAACAGTGTGCAGAATACAATGTTACAGCTGCAGAGAATGTGCAGACAGAGAGAGAGGGGGAGAGATCAGAACTAGTATTTGAGAGGTCTGATCAAAAGTCCGATAACAGTGGGGGAAAAGCTATTCTTGAAACTATTTATATGAGTATTCAAACTTTTAAATCTTCTTGGAAGAGATGATAATTGGGGTGAGACTATGGTCTTTGATTATGTTTTCCCGAGGCATTGGGAAGTATAGATGGAGTCAGTGGGTGGAAGGCTGGTTTGTGTGATGGATTGGGCTGTGCACACAACTCTCTGTAGCTTCTTGTGGTCTTGAGATGAGCAGTTGTCAAATCTCACTGTGAAGCATCCGGACAGAATGGGGCATCTATAAAAATTGGGAGGATTGGTAACTTAGTAACTACCAAAAATGGGTAACTTATTTATCATTATACAGATTTCTGCCTCTGCCATCTTTTCAGGCAGTGAGTTCCAGATTCCCACTACACTCTGGATGAAACTAAATTTTCCCATTATCCATTCTAAACCTATAACCAGGAGGAATGGGCTCTTTCTGTTCAAATGGTGTCTTCCCTTCCTTCCAACTGAAAGAATTCCAGCCTATTCAATAATTCCTCAGGTAAGATCACTTCGCTCAAGTTAGCTCGCACACACATTTGCAAATCAGCAAACATAAAATCTCCTTTGAACTAGTACAGTAGAGCAGCCTTTTAGGGCATCTTTTAATAAATTTTGCAACAAAGGCATTATTCGATATATTGAGGGATGACAACCTGCCTCAGTTTTATTAATACAGCTGAAAGCAAATTTATCACAACAACTAACTATGTTAATCAATGTCTGGTCCACTACTTGTGAAACACCTGATGTTAAATAATTGAGAAAGACTCCTTTGAAAAGTGCACAGAACAATTCACAAGTTACACTGGTGCAGAGAAGTCAGTGCGTTAATTTTCTTTTAAATAAATGACTTTAAAATGCAAGTGCATTTGATCTAAAAAAAAAGCTTAATTTTAGGAGCATCCTCAAAAGCTTGCAAATGGAAAATTACATGTCCTACCTCAGGGTTTAGCCAACTTTGTAGGTTGTATTGGTTTCACATTCAATATTGTTGAATCTAGCCCAAAAGATTGCAGACAATTGATTTGCATTCAATGTCATCTGTGTTCGATCTTCAGTAAACTTTCACGTGGTTTGACTGATTCTGAGCAAATTGCACTGGAAAGAAATTGTGCAACATTTGTCAGCACATAAATATTCATAGACATCTACAGATATACATCAGGACAACCAGCACCTTTCCTGCTAATTTTGAATTCAATTTTAAATTCTAATCCATGCACAATTCTGCACAATCCCACAAACACACAATTCGGCAATATAATGTCTCAGTGCTTAACCCAAATTCTATTTGATTTACTTCCTGCTTCTCCTTCTATAACTTAGAATACTGCCAATATATAACTAATATAAAAATACAATGTTTTAAGTAATTTCCAGTATAACCAGTAAGTGACAGAACTTATATCCTGGTGCAGGATATAGCAAAAACTGGAGATCTCACAACCCGATTGTGTTCCTTGCACACAAGTGCACTGGTGAATAGTCTTTTACTCCCTGAGAATATGGAGCAGAGCCCAAGTACCTTTTATGTTTTTACTTGTCAAGATATGGATTTGTTTAACTTGAAAAACCACAATTATTTTTTCTTACTTCTATTTCTTGAGCATCAACATTTTCTTATTGCTTTCATGTTACTTATTCAAGAGTTGTCACTGAACCCTGAGCCACCTGGAATCCTGCCTCAACCGTGCTTAGAAGTGGGTTCAGTCCATGTTCAGATTGGCAAATCTTGTGTGGCTGCTGCTCTGAGGGAGATGGAATACTCCCTACTTGCATGATGGGTGCAGCCCCAACAATACTCAACAAGCTTGATACCATCCTGGACAAAGCAGCTCACTTGATTGGCACCACATCTGTAAACATACACTCCCCTCGCCACTGACACTCAGTAGCAGTGTGTACAATCTGCAAGATGCACTGCAAATATTCACCAAGGTTCCTTCGACAGTACCTTCCAAGCACAAAACTCTTCCATCTAGAAGGGCAAGGGCCACAGATATATGCAAGTTCCCCTCCAAGCCACTCAACGCCATTCTTTTGGTGTCATTGGGCCAAAACAATGGAATCCCCTCCCTCGTGGCATTATGGGTCTACCTCCACCAAATGGAGTTCAAGAAGACAGCTCACCACTACCTTCTCAAGGGCAACTCAGGATGAACAATAACTGCTGGCCTGGTTAGCGACACCCACATCTCATGAATGAATGGAAAAAGAATCCAGCACAATGCAGCACATTATAGGTTAACAATTAGAATTTTTGTACGTATTTTAAATTGACAAGAGGTTTCTCTATTAAATCTTGTAACCAAGGAATTTTTCATCATCAATATACTAAAAGGAAAATACTGCAGATGCTGAAAATCTGAAATGAAAACAGAGAAGGCGAAAAACACCCAGTAGATCTGGGTTCTCTGGACAGAGGAATAGAATTAACAACATTTTGAGTCCAGTGTGATTTTCCGGAACTCTTTATCATCAGTCATTAGTCTATCACGTTCAAAGAAAGAAACTCCTACCACCTTCAAAACAAAAATATAGGAACAAGCTAGTATTTAGTAAAATGGAGAAATCTTCCAAAACTTGTCACAGTGGACATATTGAATAAATCAATCAAAGTACTTGCTGGGGAGGCAACAATTTGTCAATAATAGCTGCTAATATCAGTCGGTCAGTATTGTGGCCTGGCAACACTGTGCAACTTTGATAACGTGAGAGTGCAACAGATATCATGCTCACTTTACAAACTTGCACTTATGGTTTGGTTTCTCAAAGCTGAAAGGGACAGGTGTGTTGAAAAGTGTATTGTTAGCTTTTGAATGGAAAACTTACATGCTTTCAAAAATGTGTGTTGGCAAAGTGCCACGCAGAAGTTTATCCTGCAAAAAGAAGTACTCCTATTTGCTGGGACACAATACTATTGACACTGAAATTGTGGAAAGAATTAGTGCTCTCTCAGAAGAAGCGAATTAGAGACAGTAACGAGAAAATTGGATAATGAATACACTCGGTTTCAACTCTAGTCAGAAGTGAAACTTTCATCCATTTGCAGCAAAGAAAACATCTAAAATCAATGAGATGATGTTGGTGTGGACAAATTTATTTCTCAAGGAGAAGAGCAAACAACAATTTAATCCTCTGTACTCACTAACATCACCAGATAACCAGTGACACCTCTTTGTGGATACATCCTCAAAGGAACACAATGGCAAAATAATTTTGAATGGTTTTGGAAAGTCACAGACTTGAAACATTAACGTTAATTTTCTCTCCACAAATCTGCCTGACCATCTGAGTATCTTGAAAATTTTGCTTATATTTCACACCCCCTTAAGATCAGGGACTTTCCCAACTAGGGCAGGGCACCCCCAAGTTATAAAAACTTCTCTTGTAATTTACAGGAACTTTTTTGTTAAAAACTAGATTTTCTCTTTGGGGGTCCCACATAGCATTTCAGGATAAGGGTTAATTTTGAGAAGAAACTACCTCCTGACCTGCCCCTTTCTCTTTAACTGCTTGTTCAGAGTGTGGAGGAATGCCTGGGCATCTGACTTCCTACAGAATGAGATCTCTCATGCGGGGCAATATTGTGAAATCAGTATTTTGAGCTTGCATTCATTGCCAATGAAACATCAAGATCTACTTGTCACACTCACATTGACCAGTTTATTACCTTTTGCACTACACCCAAGTGGAGTTGCTGCAACACAACTGCTTTGTGTTTGTAATCAGATGGTTACTTGGAGTGTGGTGTTGTGTACACTTGTACTAACAGACCTGAGGCAGAAAGGTATCAACTGCAGTCTCGGCGTGCTTTCTAGATGACAATCAGGAAGTCTCCAGCTGCCGTACAATAGAGTGGAGTTCTGCTTGCCTGGGTGAAAAAGTAGATTCATTATAATTAAACCAAACAGAATATGTTAACATGGCAATAAAAGCTCCCACAACTTGCTTGTTTTGATAAAATAAATAGCAGATCTAACAAACTTTAGATGATTACTAAATAATAATATTAAAAACTGATAAATACAATGTTTGTTAAACTTAAAACATAAATTTAAAACCAATTATTTCCATTACAATTATTTTGCTCACGGTCTGCAGAAAACGGGACTTTTAAAAATATATAAATACACTTCCATAAAGTTCAAAGTCTTTTCATGATTGTTCAAAAACACACACACACACACACACCAGCAGTGCCAAAGTTGAGCGCTGGAAGATGATTAAAGAACCTTATTACAGATACGATGTAGAATTCCTTACATGAAAGAGAGCACATTATGAGGGCTTATCCTTTTAAATGACACAAGGTTTGAGAACACGCTGAAACCTGATTAGAGTGACAGCACTGAGTGATACTGCAAACCTGTTAATAACATGAAAATTAGAACAGCCTCATGCAAAGAGCGGAGATTAATTTAGCTCAAGTCCATCTCACGCAAATTGCGAAGTTGTGAATATGTTTCCAGATAATGAGACTTTGCAGTTGTCAGCTCACTTGTCATTTTCTGTAATTAATGTTAAGGAAGACTCCTTCCTGATGGTTCTTATTACTCATGTACCAAGAAAATTTCTTCAGAGAAATAATTTACATTTATTATCATCAGTCTGTTTGTGTGGTTTATTTCACTGCAGAGTAATTTATTGCAGGAGCGTTTCTGTTGCGTTGATTAGTCACTCGTCTGCCTGAAATGTAATTTTTCTGATAGCGATGTTAGAAAATTGACAGCCTCACATTTCTCCCCTTTTTTTTCTTTTTACTCTATGTTTTCTTCTGCAAGTCAATAGATACCTCTTTGTTTGAGATGGCGTCTTAGCAAAAGGCAGGTCTCCCACCGTGCCTCAGCTATAATTCAAGTAATATTCATCACAGACATATATTTAAATCATACCTGGGTTTGCTTTGTGTTCGAAAATTTATTAGCCAACTACTTAAATGTTTTATTCATTAGGCTATGTGTAAATAATGCATAGCTGTTACTGCAGTGCGTTAACCAGTTCCTTACCACATACTTGGGGCAATGGCTGTCTGTAATTGCATAATTTAATTATAAAGAAATCATTACAGCCCCCGTGTAAAACTGAATAAGCAAGTGGGGTAATTTAAATATCAACTTGCCAGGCCAAACTTCAATCAACGGTCACACCAATCGATAAATGCGTTTATGGTAGAAAATATGCAGCGTTAAGTCCAACTGATTTACAGTCTACAGCTGGAGTATTTATTTTCCAACTAATTTGAAGATTAGGATGCATGTCTTTCAGAAAGCTTTCCCCTCGGGTAAAAAAAAAAGCTGCTTGAAATAATTCCACATCACAAGGACATTTTGCTGTTGTTGCGGGTTTCAGCTCGAGGAATGAGGGCTTTCACCCAGGTCAGGAGCTGAACTCGCTTCCCCTCGGCTGGTCAACTCTGAAGCTGGCCATCACAACAGCGGAAAAAACCAGACTCGCTCCCCCTCTATAAGATGCCTCTTTACAAAGCAAACCACTGGTGCTGCCCTTGCAGGATTCTGCGGGAAATCGGAAAGAAATGTTAAAAAGAACATTTGTGGAAACGTTGCATCTGAGGAGAGAGAATTTGCAGAGTCAATGTTCCAGGGCTGGTGAAAGGACTGTTCCCTTTGTCTCTCTCTCTCTCCCCACAGATGCTGCCTGACTGGCTGAGTAGTTTCAGCATGTTCTGTTTTTATTGAACTTGAGCGTCCTTTATCTCGTCCTAAATCTGTTGAGATTTCTTTTTGATGTGGCAAGCTCCTGATTATGGGCTTGGGGTAGGAGGGGGATGTACTGACCCTCCTAATGGAATGACTGTTTCTGACACTGCCCGGGAGCTGGATTAAGAAATACAATTGAAAGGCCAACTCACAGCAAGAAACCATCAGCTTCGAAACTTGCTCTCTCCAAGTCGACTTTAACACATCGGAACATCACAGGGCTTTGACCATTAAAGCGACTGAGAGAAAGTGAGGACTGCAGATGCTGGAGAGTCAGGCTTGAAGAGTGTGGCACGGGAAAAGCACAGCAGGTCAGACGGCTTCTGAGGAGCAGGAGAATCGACGTTTCAGGAATGTGAATGATGAAGGGCTTATGCCCCAAACATCGACTCTCCTGCTCCTTAGAAGCTGTCTGACCTGCTGTGCTTTTCCAGCGCCATACTTTTCGACTTTGTCCATTAAAGGAAAAGGGTTTGTCTGTTCGGTTTGTGGGAAAAGGATTCAGATATCAGTATGTTCATGGATGAGGTGGGAGTAGATGGGAAGCCAAGAAATGAGGATGATCCCATGTGTCGACATAATTGATGACACAAAGTGTCGATAATTTTGAACGGCCAAAAACTTAGCAGATTGAATACAACGCGGGACAATGTGAGGTTGTGCACTTTTCCAGGAAGAACAGAAGTCTGCATATTATTTAAATAGAGAGAGACCTCCGAAACTGCAGACGTTTGGGGGTCACAGTGCAAAACGCTAGCAACCAAGTTCAGTGGGTAAAACAAGACAAATGGAATGTTGGTCTTCATTTCAACGTGAATGGAATATAAAGAGTAGGAGGCTTTGTGGAAACTATGTAAGACACTAGTCAGATCACAGCTGGAATATTGTGAGCAGTTTTGCATCCCTTATCCAAGGAAGGGTACATTGTCATTGGAGGCAGTCCAGAGAAAGTTCACAACGCTGATCCCAGGGGAGATGGGAAGAGATTGAGTAGATTGGAGCTTAGAAGAATGAGAAATGACCTTATTGAAACAGATGTGATGACTTAGGGGACTTGACAAGGAGGATGTGGAAAAGTTGTTTCCCCTTGTGAGAGAATTCAGAATCAGGGGGCATTATCTCAGGTTGTGGTGTCACCTATTTAAAACAGAGATTTGAAGGATTTTTTTTCTCTCAAAAGATAATGAATCTGTGGAATGCTTTACTGCAGCAGGGCTGCAGAGATTGGTTATTTATGTTTATTCAAGGCTGAGATGGATAGATATTTAATCAGGACAGGAATTGAGGGTTTTAGGAATGAGGCATGAAAGTGGAGTTGAAGATCAGCCATGATCTCATTGAATGGCAGAGGCTGTAGGTGATTACACAAGAGAGTGGACAATCATACTTGTTAGCAAGTGATTGCTGATGCCCTTGACTTGAGAGAGTATAGAGGAAAATCATCAGGGTGTTAAAAATGGAAAGAACTGTGGATGCTGTAAATCAGAAACAAAAACAGACATTTCTGGAAAAGCTCAGAAGGTCTGGCAGCATCTGTGAAGAGAAATCAGAGTTAATAATTCAGGTCCAGTGACCCTTCCTCAGTTCTGAAATTTTAACTCTGACTTCTTTGCCAGACCTGCTGAGCTTTCCATCAATTTCTGTTTTTGTATCATCAGGGTGTTGGCTGGGCTGGAGCATTTCAGCTATCAAGAGAGACTAGATAGACTGGGGTTGTTTTCCACACACCAGACTGAGGGAGGGTCTGACTGAGGTGTACAAAGTTTGGAGAGGAATAGACAGGGGAAGTAGAGGGCAATGTTTCTCCTTAGTACAGCAGTCAATAACCAGGAGACACAGTTTCAAGGTAAGGGCCTGTAGGTTTAGATGGGATTTGAGAGGAAAAGATAGTCACCTAATAGTTTGTAGATATCTGGAACTCACCACCTAAAGGCAGGAGCTGTGGAAATATTTAAGAACATTTTAGGTGAACACTTGAAACACCCAAGTACACAAGGCTGCAAGTCGTGATGGCGGTTTACCGACCAGTAAGGACACAATGGGTTGAAAGGCCTACAGCTATGCTGTAAAAACTTTATGATTTGATGGGCTGGTTGGCCTACTTCCATGGTTACATCTTATGGTCTTGTCTCAGTCTCAGCCACAGGCCTCTACAGCACCCTCTACCATACATTGACATTTGAAAGAAAATATTTCTTTCAGAAAAACATTAGACTGAAACTATATCCAAATGAATCACAAGCTAAAGGTTTGCTTTATAAAGTCAAAGACTGAAGATGTAACTCTACCTTTGGAAGACACTTGAACAATACTGTATGCAAAGTTAAAGTAAACATGGGGCAGGGAAGGGAGAAGAGGAACATTGGACAGAAATATCTTTTTAGTTCTGGATACCTCTCCTGCGTCACAAATTGTTCGTGATAAATAATCTGAAAACATCTCAAAAAGGTTACAATTAAAAACATTTTTTTAAAAAAGATATTTCATTTTATGTGAACAAATTAAGACAACGTAATACCATAAAATATTCAAAGAAAGTGGAAATAACTGGGCACTGAGGAAGAGGGGAAGAGGTTTGAATTGATGACTGCAAACTAGATGGATGAGAAGGTTTTGGAGGTGTAATGGCCAATCAGAAAAGTAATGGCTAAGGAAGGAGGTTGCAAAAGATAGTTTGAACATTGATGAAAGTTCTGCAGCTAAATATTCAGTGAATAACATAAAGAAGGTCAGAATTTGAGTATTGCTGAAAAAAGACATCCTATCTTTTTATCTTTCGCTCATCAGGATAACTTGCAGGAAATTCCAATTCAAAGGAAAATTAATATTTATACTATACGAGAGTCTAATTGGTTGGTGTATAAACAGGAACATAAGTTTTGCAGAGGTGAGGACTCACAGAGAGAGTTGAAGTGAAGGACAATGGCTTTGAAGTTAAAGCATAAACAAATATGAAGTCAAAGTTACCGAAGACAGAGGGTGAAAGGAGAATAAGATCAAGGCAGAACTGGAAACAGGTAAAATTCTGGACAAGTTGCAGTTTGAAAAGTTCAAATTGTCAGAGTCTGACAAAGGGAATGGTGGAGTCATAATTTCAGGAGATAACAAAGATATGGCTAAGCAACAGAAGTATTTACTTAAACAGTTAGGCTGCTGGCATATCTTTGACAAATGTTATTAGCTCACTCTGATGAAACAAAGCTATTCTTTTTACTGAAATTAAAGCCATGATTTTAGCATTAACATTCTTCTGCAGGTTCAGTTGGTTAAATGCAGACAACATCAGATTCAGTGCTAGAAAATAGCTCAAACTGAATGACAAAACTCACAATTAGTAATACGGCAAACCCCACAAATCGCCATGAAAATGTGAGATTGGTCTCTTTCTTACTGAAGTGGTGATAGAAGACCAAAACTTAGCTATTTTAATAAAAGTGCATTGGTGAAACAATAGTAAGAAATCAGTCTTTCCTTTGCATTCTATTGTTAATTTTGCCTCCAGAGAGGGAAGCCTTGACTTCCCGGTTAGGTACAAAACCCCAGTGATTTTTGCTGATTGGTATAACAATGGGAGAGTTCCATTTTCTGTAGTGTAACACTCAACTGGAGGAGAAGCAGCTGCACACTTTAGATGGTGAAATAGATTAACAATGTATAAAGAATTACTTCCTGTCTGAAAATAAGACCGAACCTTTGTTGTAAATTTACCCAATGACAAATGACTTAAGGCATTTGGTTGCTTTCCTAAGAGGCCATTTGCAGTGCAGCTACTGGTGTGAGACTGATGGCTGTAGGTGAGGTTCCAGCCAAGCAGAACCACACTCACATTACTTGACTCATACCTGGCTGGAGCTCACACTGACTTCCTTGTGAAAGAGCTGTGAGAGTTGCGGTTTCTCTCACCAAGTAAAATCTCAGGCACTGGGGCAGGAAGCACAGATGCTTTGAACATTTATAACAAGCTGAGATATATTTGTAAAGTACGGAAAACCAGAGCTGATATTCCTGTATATTTACATTCCAGGTGATGTGAGGTGGGTACAGGATGATTATACTTGAGAGTTGGTCTGGATATAACTTTGAATTTATGCAACTAGTTAAAAATATGCAGTGTTTATACACTCCAAAGAATTTGGGATTGGTGCCTGCTCATACCTTAACTATTCAAGCATTTTGAAATTCAAAGGCCATAATGACATAAAACAATGGGCAATTTGGAGTACTTGACTAATGGTTATGTTGTGCAATAAGTGCTGATTACTTTGTTCTTGATGATGGACAACTTTGGGCTTGAGATCCAAAGCTTAGCTTTGTTAATTGTATTCGGTTCCGTCGCCTGCCTATATTTTTCCTGGCTTTCCTGTCCTCCAAATGTCAGTATTGTAATTTTTAGATTCTGTCTGTGCTCAATGAGCATGTAGTGATTGTAACAAGGTCAGCTTGGTGGACCTCACAGAATATGAGCTCCCTGATCGGACCAGACTAACGGTCCCAATCAGGGGGCCCTGGCTGACAGATAAGGAGTGTCAGACATCCTGACACTCAGAGCTAGCTCTACAGGAGATGGACCATTGTCAAGGACATTCCATGTCTAAATAAAGGACATGTTGGTGATGGGATACCGGCCTCTGTAGAGGCATTTCAGTGGTGACAAGAATAAAGCATGTTCCTAAAGAAACTTGCTCGCAACTGTCATCTTTTGATTTGGGGTAAGCATTTCTGGCATCATGCCATTATTTTGCAAGCTTGACTTGCTCAATCAGGCCAAAGACTGGCCCAGTATGTGGAAAGAATGTGCTATTTCTTTCTGGATCAGAGACATTGGGGCAGCTGTAAAGTAATGAGTAATTCTCCTGATTGCTTGTGGACCCACAGCTTCTTCAGTTATTAGGAGCTTGACTTTCCCTGAGGCACCAGATACTAAAATCTTTCAAGAGGTGATAGATTTAGTTAAGGAATATCATGACCCTACGTCTCCTCTAATTCTGAGATGCTATCACTTTTACTCGCCAATTCGAGAACAGGGGAATCTGTGTTGGGATTTTTGACTAGGTTAAGATGACTGACAGGGGTATGTGACTTTAGTTTAGCCCTTAATGAGATGCTGAGAGATCATTTGGAATGCAAGATTAATGATGGTAACCACACAAAAGCGCCGAATAGCTGAAGCCCAAATGGACTTCAAACAGGCACTACAAAAGTAGAGACAAAAATAACTGCAGTTGCTGGAATCCAAAGTAAACAAGCAAGAGGCTGGAAGAACACAACAAGCCAGGCAGCAACAGGAGGTGGAAAAGGGTTACACCTGAAACATTGACATCTACTACAAAAGTAGAAGCAGAGATTAGAAGGCTGGAAAGTGAAGGAATCATCAAACCAGTCCAGTTTATGGAATGGGCATCACGGTCATACCGATTTTGAACCCAACAGGCAGTTTGCATTTGTAGGGATCTTAAACAATCAGTAAACCACCTTTCTCAGCTGGATAAATACACAATCGCTCGCTTGGTGGATTCATACACAAAGCTGACAGGGGGCCTGTCTTTCACGAAGTTGGGTTATGAGTCATGCGTACTTGCAACTGCAGTTAGATGAGGATTCTCAGAAGTATGCTACAATTAATATCCATAAGGGTTTTTACCAATATACGAGACTGCCATTCGGGGTATCGTCAGCCTGTGTAATTTTTCAGTAGACAATGGAGAACATTTTACAAGGTCTACCCCAAGTCGCCATTTATCTCGATGATGTGCTAGTAATAGAGAAAACCGATAAGGAGCACTTAGAGAACTTGGACACAGTCTTTAGATGGTTCTCCCAGGAGGGCGTACACCTTAGAAGAGAAAAATGAATGTTCCAGGCACCCCAAATGATTTACTTGGGCTACAGAGTTGACAAGACCGGGTTACACCGTCCAAATATAAAATGAGGGTGATCAAAAGTACCTCAGCTCCTCGTCTGTACCAGAGCATAAGTTTTTCCTTAGGATGATAAATTATTATGAAAAGTTCATATATAAGCTGGCCTCCAGCCTGGCACCACTTTATCAACTTTTACGAAAAGGGTCAGCCTTGGAAATGGTTGCAGAGCCAAGCCACAGCTTTCAGGGAAGTGAAGAAACAGTTCGCACCTTCTAAGGTGTTAGCACACCATGATCCCAAGCGAGACCTGGTATTCAGGTGTGATGCCTCCCTGTATGGCATAAGGGTAGCATTAGTTCTAAGGTGGTCCAATGGAGAGGAACACCAATAGTATACACATCCAGGACTTTGGTTAATGTAGAGTGTAAATACACCCAGAAAGAGAAGGAAGATTTACAGTCATATTTGGAGTCAAGAAATTCTACCAACATAGCTACAAATGCAAATTTGTGATAATAATGGACCAAAACCCCATCCTAGGTGTGCTTAAAGAAGTCAAGCTAGTGCAAACCATAGCTTCAGGCTGAATTCAGCAGTGGACTCTAATACTTTGTTTGTATAATTCAAAATTGGAACATCATCAGGAGGCTAAGTAGCAGATGCATTGAGTCATCTCCCACTGGCAGATGCACTAATGCTGGTAGCACCACTGGAAGAGTCCATAATAGTTTTAAATTTTCTGAACACACCTCCAGTCACAGCTGACGATATCAGACTTTGGATGCAGAAAGATACAGTCCTGGCAAAACTGAAACAGCTGGTGCTGATGGAGGAAAGCAAAAGGACATCACAACCAGAATTGAAACCTTTTAGAATGCGGAGAGACCAGATCACAGTAGACCATGGCATATTATTAGAGGGAGCAAGAGTAGCTGCTCTGAGCAAATATTGGCTGAACTCCACCAGGGTCACCCAGGGGTTTCCAAACTGAAAGTGTTGATGAGAAGTTATGTCTTGTAGCAGGATTGGATGCAGACATAGCCACCTGAGTGGAGCAGTACCCAGAGTGCTCCCCCTCCTTTGTGGGAATGGCTGGATCAACCCTAGACTTAGTTACACTTTGACTGTGCAGGTCCTTTCATGGACTCAATGTTCTTAGTCATTGTGGACACCCGTTCAAAGTGACTGGATTTGCACAGAGTTCATTTGTCAATCATGGGGCCAACAATAGGAGATCCGAACACATCTTTTCCAATACACAGTGTCCCAGAAGTGTTGATCAAAGATAATGAACCATTGTTTACCAGCAGGGAATTTGAGCATTTCCTAAAGTCAAGTGGCATCAGACATGTAAGGACAGCTCCATATCATGTATCATCCAATGATCTGGCAGAAAGAGCAGTCCAAACTTTGATGGGAGGCTTAAAGAAACAGCTTCACTAGATACCAGACTGACCCATTTCCTATTTAATTACAGGCCCACCCCTTATACGAGTACAGTGATAGCTCCAGCAGGGTTGCTAAGCAGGAGGAGATGCTGTACAGGGTAAATCGAGGGCAGAGGTGAAACTGCATCAGCAATGCTAATGCCAGACACAAGACTCTGCTAGGTGAGAGAGACACTTTACTTCAGGGGATGAGGTTTAGTGTAGGAACCATAGGGTTGGCCCTGGATGGGTAAGGGGCATGGTTGACACGAGGTCAGGTCTAAAGATGTATAAAATTTGGTGCAGTGTGATGGGCCCAGAACAAACATAAGGATCATATGAAAGCTGCAAACTCACAAACGGGAGCAAAATGTGTCGCTCTTTAGAACAGTCGGAAAAGCTGGCAGAACCTGCGGGTTCTCCCTCTCTGCCAAGCATTCAAGAGATCTCAGAATCTGAGAAGGAAACAGCTGATGTCACTGCCTTTGCCACCTGAAAAAGAGTATAAATTTCCTCCGAGATGCTCCGGAGGTAAGAGGTGAACTATTGTACATTACACCCTGCCCATATCCGAGGCAGAGTTGGAACGTCCCGAGAGTGCTACAAAAACAAAGAGCTGACCTATATGCCCGGAGTCAGTGGAGGGATGTAGAGATTGTAATGAGGTCAGCCAAGTGAATCTCATAGAAGATAAGTTCCCTGACTGGACTGTTAATCTGGTACAGTCAGGGAGCCCTGGCTGACAAATAAGAACGGCAGGGTCAGACATCATGTTCACTCAGCGAGTTGGCTCTGAGGCAGATGGATCAGTGGCAAGGACTCTCCAAGTGTCAATAGAGGGCAACCTGGTGATGGGATACCAGCTGTCAGACCATTCCACAGCAATTTCTTCTTTTTGAAAGGCTCTCCCTTCCTCTTTATTAAAAAAAAAATCACCCTTAATGAAAACACGTGGTAGCGATGAGTGAATAGGATTTACATAATACAGAGAACTGCAGACACTGGAAATCTGAATAAAAACAGAAATTGTTAGAAAAACTCAGCAGCTCTGGTAGCATCGACGGAGAGAAAACAGAGTTAATGTTTCAAGTCCAGTGGCTGTTCTTCACAACTCAGTTGATCATATGATTACACCATTCCTCAGAAACGGGCTTGGTGAGTGTTAGGTTTAGATTTGGATTTTATTGTCAAGTACAGAAGTACAGGAGTACAGTGAAAAGTGTATAAAGGGCACCATCTCAGGTAACAAGCTAGCTAGGTACAAAAAGCTTGGGTACAAAGTTGTAACAGTGTTAAAACATTCAGCATTACTTCATAGAATAAGTTGAAAAATAAAAAAATAAGGTAATGGTTGGTATTAAAGTTAGGATACGGGCAGTAAAGTCATGGATGAGTTTGTTTATGCACAGCACATGGATAAAATTGTCACAGCAGCTGTCGTTAGGAGAGAGGGGGGTGGTTTGCATTAATTGGTTTGATTGGCATTGTGTCAGAGGGGACGGATGTAGATATTCTTAGTGCCCCATTCACTCAAACAGAAGTCTTTGTGCCCTAAGGAGTACACTCACTCAAAAATGAGGCTGAATTAAGTCCAGAGTCATCTTGAGCTATACTTGCAGTATCAGGTCAGGAAACATGTCTGGACTCAAGTCATTACAATTACAGTATTCCGAGCTAAATGGAACTTCCAGTATAAATGCAACCTTCAGTTAGTAGTAGCTGATTCTGCACTGCTCTTGCACAGTTAATAAAGATGACTATCTGCTACCCTTTCCTTCTCTGCCTCTGGTTTTAGTGTCTGTTTTATAAGCCTCATCATCCAGGCCATTAAGATTTGTTATAGATTGTGGAGGAGTAAAATGAATTCAGATATGGTAAAACTACAAATACACTTCTAGCTAGTCCACACAATGAAAGTCTTTAACACTGAAAACAAACACAGCATATTCAATTTGTGCCCTTGATCATGTGCAACATAGCATATTTTGTATCTGCCCATCATAATTTACAGAATTTTAAAGACTTTTTTAACCATACAACTATCAATATTATGTAATCTAAAAATAAATCCAAACTATAGTTTTAAAGTACTTGAGTTCAGCTTTATTGTTTGGCATTGGCTGATACGGACTTCAGCTGTATCCAAAACTACATTTATAATTGGCCCCTAAAGAGTTATCACTTTTGCCACAACCAAATTACTGGTTGTACTCTGCTGAAATGTCTTTGCAGAAAAGAGGTTACTATCAAGTGGATATCATGCACATAGCAATCAAACAATAATGTAGATTTGTTGCTACTGTTGCAATTTCCTTGCAAATGTTGAAATCCTATGAAATGTGCAAAATATATTGCTTTTGATCTTGAATATTTGATAAAAATGTAAATAAAACATCCAACATAGAGTGCTACCAACTGAATGGAATCCTTCAGCCACTGCAGAGTGTCTCAGAGAGAGTGTGGAGTTTCTAGGGGGTTAAATCTTTTCCAAAATTTTTTTTATTCTATAGGTTTCTATCACTGTCGTTAGAACCTCTCATTTAACTAAATGAGAAATCCATCACGATATGACAGGCACGATGTAGACTAATGGCTTGTAGAAGCTAATAATTTTTTAATACGTTTTTTTTTATTTTGTTTAATTTCAGCTGTATTTGACACAAGAGCTATGGCATTGGAGAGCTGCTGTTTGGTTTTAATGTGCTGATGTGAGAGTCCATTAGACCGTTTACTGTTTGCCCTTAAGTCCATACCAGTAGCCCTGAAGACCAAAAAAATTTCACTGACCATATATCACTGTAGTTTTACTCAGCAAGCATCAGAAAATTTAGGCCATAAAAATTTATAGCGTGCAATATTTTCTTTCTCCTTTTTCCTAGAATGAAATAAAATCCTCTATTTATCAAATAGTTTAGATGGTTAGACTTTCCTGCCTGGCATGTCTTATGCGTTGAAATGAAATGGCCCATCATTCGCAATACAGAGTGATGTTTTTTTTTAAGATGATATGTAATAGTAATATCTGTTATTTATATCACTTCTTCCCACAGATCATGGCTAATATACATCATTATTCTGTTGTTATTGTTGTTGCCGTGATAGTTACTGATAAGGTGGTGTAATTATCTGATTGTACTGTCACGGCTACCCATCCTTTCATGTTCACACAGGGGCCTGTAATATAAATGTAAAGTGATTAAAAAAAATGTTGCAAGTGGCTCTCAGTCTGTCAAACGTGGACTGTTTGCTCTGATTTGTTAAGAACACATTCATATATCCTATTCATGGTTTCATTTAGTTTCTATTACAGTGAAACAGCATTCATCTGGGATTTGATATAAAGCCTAAATCAGAAATAGAAGTCTATACTGGATCTTCCTGTGAAGTATGCACTTGGCAACTGGCTTTTCAGTGTCACTCTGTTGATAATTTAATCTGTTTTCATCACCTTGTTGAGATAAAACACCCCATAATTCACCTTGCTGAAGAAGGTGGGTGCCACCTGGCAACTAAAGCAATGACTGGTAAAATTAAAGAACGTCCCAGAATTTCAGGCACCACATTACCTTCTGCTAAGTTGTGTATTTAAGCAATTCAACTTGTCAGCCAAATGATGTGTCCATTTATAGATGGACTGTAAGCCTGCTAAATGTACATACAGGTAAGTCACTACATAGCCCCCACCCCACCCCCAGTTTTTTCACAGAAGCACATAACTTGATAGAGTACAATACGTATTTTATTCAAATTTCTAAACACAGCTGATAAGTGTGACAGATTTCAAGTAACTAAAAAGCTTAAATGGATTCCAAAGGTAATTTTGAGCTTTTTAAAAGACTTGTGAAGCATTGCACTCTGAGAAACATACCACTCCTGTGAGTTTAAGGCTTCTGCTTTATTGTGAGCTTTCGAACTAAACGTGCAGATTGCTGTCAAATAAAGGCAAGATATTGGCAGCTTTGCAGTTTTCTTTATAATCTTCATAGGCTTTTCTGTCTTTACCACACAGCAATATTAGTGAGAGTTTACAAGGAGCCAGCAATAGTGTCACTCACAATTAATGTCCCCAGGTAGCAACTCCATTAGTCTTATGAACTGAACTCACAAATGGGAATACTAATGGGGACCTGCCTTGGGGCATTAATTGAGTGGTAATGTTAGTTCTCTGCATACCCCTGTATTGGAGACACCCGCCCTAAGGAATATCATTCTTGTTACAGCTATTCACTTCCTGTTCAAGTATGAATAACATGCCAACACAAAATTAACTCTTTAACTTATTGAGTATTAGATTTTTTTTAAGGCATGACATGATGTAACCTTTTGCATTTTCTTAAAACTGTTGGATAACGGGTCTGCTCAGCTCTCATGTGGATAAAGAAGTATTTTTCACTTACCTGCAGAATAATAGTTTAGTAATTAGTGCTAAATACTTCCCAAATTATCCTTCATGTTGTCCAACTTTAATGGAATGCATTTCATGTCACCATCTGTAGCTTAAAGATCATACACGTTTTCCACCATAAATCTATCTCACAAATCACTCCCAGTGTATGCATTTGAATGATAAGACAATGAGAAATATACCAGGAAGGGTCTGAGGAAGGGTAACTTGACCTGGAACATTAACTCTGATTTCGCTTCACAGATGCTGCCAGACCTGCTGAACTTTTCCAGAAATTCCTGTTTTTGTTTCCGATTTACAGCACCTGCAATTCTTTCAGTTTTTTATTGAGAAATATATTAAGATCTCTTCTGTCTAATTATTTACAAATATATTGATGATTGCAAAAATATCATTTTTGCATGAATATAGTGTTATTGCAGTCCTCAAAGTGTTAACCAGCTGGTATTAAATATTCTGGGAGAATCTATTAATAATAACGTAATGGACATAGGGAAGTTCTTTGATTAAAGTATATAGGAAAATATCATCAAAAAGCATAAGCTCTAAGAAAATGCTGATATCTGATCGTAATGAAATGAAGCTAACTCAGGGTTGCAAACTGGATACTGGTTGCTTCGTAATGACCACTTTGCAGCACTCAAGGGAGTTTTATCACCAAACAACTCTGCAATATGTTGTAAAGCTGTTATTATAAAGCTGGATTAAAAAGACAAGAAGCAAAACCAACACCCTGTAAAATGTGCAAGAGCACTCTTTCTGCTCCATAATAAAAAGGTACAGTGCAGCTTGATCCTCACTAAGACAGTATCGAAATGGAGGAGTGTGTAAATAATCAGTCTGTTGTAACCCATTCATGGTCATTGAAAGATAATAACAAGAAGTGAACGTCTGGTTTCAATCTATTCCATTCAACGAAAGAGTAAATGGAAAAGGAGCACCAAAATGGCATGATTACAAAATTGATCTGCTGAATAAAAATTCAATGCATTTATAACACTTAACAGTCAGTGTCACTCCTATACATAGTTTCTGCATTTCTGGGCTTTGTTTGAAACAGTTTCATTTGACTGGGACTCAGGGGGTTAAAAACACCAAATAAACAAAGGTTACTCACAATTACAGCTTCCTTTCTTTTTTACAGATTTAAATAAAATGTAGATCACATTGGAAAACTATGGCTGCTTTTGAAATGTAGCTGTATCCTATCATACAGGACAATGGTATTAATACCTTTTGAAGTGCAAACATCTTCAGCAGGAGGCTTTAAAAGGAATAATTCTGAAATCTGAATGCACTTGTGAAAGAAAATTCGTCCAATTAACCTAGCATCAGGTTCAATGGCTTTCAGACTGTGACAGCGAATAAAAAACAGTTAGTGTTGCTGTGGTTTACAATGCAGGTTTTGCTTCTAATTTGTATTTACATTTTTTGCATTGCTGTTGAATACTGTGAAACAACAGCTAAGGGAATATTAAAACCCTGAAAGACATACCAAAATCAATTCAAACTTTTTTTAGGCAATCATGCTGCCATATCTATTAAATGCTTTTAATCCAAAAAGTCTCGTTATCTACCATTCATTTGGACACACGGGCAGTTGTAAATGACCAATCATCTTGGACACACTTATGTTTTTATAAAAATCGTTTATCTTTGTATTGGGTTGTTTTCCAATTAAACCAAAATTTGATCATGATGTTTGTTATAAAAATAAGTAAAGTTTTACGGCTTACATCAGAGAGATTTCAGAAAATCTAAAAACAGCAAATAGATTTACCATTATGTCAGTCTGACTGTTGTGAACAGAGACCAAAAATATTGAAACAAGTTCTCTGTCTCTACTGCAGAATTTCTAAACTTAAAAAGGAGAATTGTAGAATCCAACTGTCAAAGCAGAACATGGTTAGCTCAGTTGGCTGGATGGCTGATTTGTGATGCCAACAATGTGGGTTTAATTCCTGCATTGGCTGAGGTTACCATGAAAGACTCTCTTTCTCAACTTCTGCCCCTCAACTGGTCACCCTCAGGTTAAAACACCTTTAGATATCTCTCTCTCCTTCACGTTGTCTAATGAGAGAGCAGCCCTATGGTCTGGTGACTTTACCATTTAATATGATTAATATGACTTTATCCAGTTTGTAGTCCTTTTTATTGTCAATATCCCTGACCACTTCATTAATGTTCACTTGGTGTGTGTTTGTCACAGGCTTCTTCTGAACTCAAAACAAAATAAATAATTTTGTAAATTGCAGTTATTCAGGGAAATGCTTAATTTGTAGTAAGGTTTCAGTTTGATTCCTGCAGAGCTTTGCCACAGGAATTTTCTCTCCATCAGCACCACTCAACCATCACTGAGTTGTGCCGCGGCTGCCATTTTCTGATGGAGGCAGCACAATGCAGAAACGGCAATAAACAATGCCTCATGTTTTGTGTGACTGAGTAAGTCGAAATCCATGGAATTTTATCAGTGGCTTTGGGGAATGAATTCTGTATTTCCTTCTATCATCAAGGCCACAGGTTGAATCACAGAGAATAAATCAAACCCTATTTTTATTACTTGAAGTTCTGGGATTTTTTTAAAAACAATGTTTTATGGAATCCATTCACAATTCTGTCAAGTTTCCTGAAAACAGTAAACAGTGGCCTTGAGTATAGTTGAGGGTAAAAAGCATGTTGCAGATGCTTTATAACAAACTACCCATCTTTGTACTTGAATTGATGACATATAAAAATGAAATCAAGTCTTAAGCTATTAAATTTAGCATTACATAAGATACTTGGCACAGAAACAGGCCATTTGGCTCAACTGAACCATGTTAGTATTAATGCTTCTCTCAAGCCTCTTTCCTTATCTAAATCCTCCATTGCACCCATCTAACTTCCTTCGCCCTCAAACACCTGTCCAGTTTCATCCCCATCACTCATCTGCTGCAACCATTATCCGTGATAGTGGTGACAATGTGGAATTTTCTATGTATAAAGAAGTTTCTTTTAATGCCCTATTTGATTTCCTGGTGACTATCTAGCTATGCTCTTCCTCAAAGCAGGAGAAATGCTCTCTCTGTCCACTGGATCCCAATATTTGCTTCTTGCCAAGAGGCAGAGGTTGACCTTTGAAGCTTGGTTTTGTGACTGGAAGCCCCATGTCCAATGGTGCGCCAGAGGGCTCGGTGCTGGGTTCCCTGCTGTTTGCAGTGTCATTAATGACCCAGGCATAAACATGGGGAAATGACCAACGCTTCTCTGGAAAATTGCTGAAATGCTAAATAGTGAGTAGGGAAGCCTTCGATTACAGGACAATATAGACAGGCTGGTAAGCAATGCTGCCCCTAAGCTGCCCAGCTTCTCTGAGCCTCCATGTATGGTGATCGGTGTCAATACACCAAGCATGTTTTTATTTTCGGTGCAGCTGGAACAAAAATTAGTGGGAACATTGCATAGCCCTGATCCACTATCAAAATGCAAAGGTACATCAATGCTAGACGGGTGATTATCACTGTAATGTTGCAATAAGGACATTGTGTGCTCAGGGACTTGTATACTGCTCATGGACTGGACCAGGCTCTTCACTCATTATCATAGGTCTAGAGTGTGAGAGCACTATCTGGATGCTCACAGCCATCCCTGCCTTACATCAACTTGTCTTGTCTTGTCTTTTTACACTTTAATTCCTCAGCCACAGGCTTGTTGCTGTGCTGCTAGTGCAGACACAAAACTTGGAAGCTAGTCATAGTTGTCAGCAATCTTCAGTCGCCCCTCAAGGGGTGATTGCCTTTGCTCAGGGGACCCTGACTCAGTTGGTCCAGGACAGTCTCAAATACAAGTTCAGGGATTGGACACAGTCAGTCAGATGTGGGAGGAATCAGGGTCAGGATGCTCTGCACACAAGGCTTGAGGAGCCAAATGTCAGATGGCCCATAACCCCTCTTGATTCTTTCTGCTCTGTTCTGGCTTTTTTCTTCTAGGAATGCGACAAAGGCAGGTATTCAGGAAGATGAAGTGGGTGGCACTGCTGTTAGAGTTTATGTAGATGAAGAGCTGTCCCAATGAGTGAGGTTCCTGATGAAGGGCTTATGCCTGAAACGTCGATTCTCCTGCTCCTCGGATGCTGCCTGACCTGCTGTGCTTTTCCAGCACCACACTCTTTGACTCTGATCTCCAGCATCTGCAGTCCTCACTTTCTCCAATAAGTGAGGTAGCAGAGTTCAGGACATGCAGGGTTAGTTGTGTTGGGAGTTGGGGTGGGCTACAGTGAGTCAGGGAAGATGTTGTCAACAGTAGTGAGAGTTCTTAGAGCATGAGCTTTAGTGCGACATGGATATAGCAGCAGTGTGGTGCTAGAGACAAGGTGGTGGCTTATACAGGCCAGTGGAGAAGGTCATTGACCTTTCTCCTACAATGCTGGATATTCCTTCAGATGGCTGAGGCTACTTGAATCCAGGCTGGATGTTGTCTGGTACTGAGGTCTCCTTTGCTAGATGTGGAGGGGGAAATGAAGACATCTCACCTCCACAGGGCTCCATCTAACAGGCCTCCAGATCCCTGCCCACAGTCAGGGCACCAACTCCCTCCTGACTGCTGTCAGGGCAAATATCAGGAGCTGTGCAGGACAGGTCCTGACTGACAGTGCTCAACAGGCTTTTAAAGATGGCGCCCATGTGAGGGATACCTGTCAATTTGAGGATATCCTGATAGCGCGAGTTGTTCTGGGAATGGCACGTGTTAAAACTGGATAGAATCAATCAAGAAGATTGAGGGAGTAGTTAAACACGCAAACTCGATACGATACAGCACAAAAACTCGCTATGCCTTGCATCAAAAGGCCCTCCGAAAAACTTGACACAACTGACACTTAAGCCAAAAAAATGAAAATCAGCCATATAACTCTATAAAAAGGTGTCTCCTAGACTGCAATATAAATTATAATTGCAGTACACATCAGAAATAGAAAGAAATACATTGGTTCATCACACCAAAAAAAGCACTCTCTTGACAAATTACAAGATGATAGGAAAAATGTGCAGAATGGACCTAAAATAATGAATATCAACAGAGAAAAGTACAGGCTATTACATTTATTGTATTACTTTTAACAATTCAGAATTTAAATGGGGAGGAGACTTGAAGAAATCTGGGAGTACAAGGATGTGACCAGACATACAAGATGTATCTATCAACCAAGGGCAAACATACAGTTAACTGCTGGAGGGTGACCAACTCTGTGAAAGATTCTCTGCTCTCCACAAAATACATTGGTCTTCCAGGACCAGTAGATGTCCACAGCGGCAGATGGCACACAGCAAAGTCCAAGATGCCATGCTAAGGGATGCACTAAAACTTGAGCCAAACACGGCAAAAGCTCAATGGGGAAAGCCCATTTACTAAGGTCCCTCCACCAATGGGTTGGGATTTGTGAAATCCCTCCAGCTGTATGTTTGACATGTAACACTATCTTGTAAATATCAGGTACAATTGAGGTACCTAACTACACTGGCAGAGTACCACATAATGAAAATTATTGAACATATATTGCACAGTGCACTGTCAAATTTAACTACTACATCACCTACCTGTTTAAATTTTTTGAAGAACATAATTTTTATGGAAGAAAAGGGACGAACACAAGTTGTGCCTTTTTTCTCTCCTCAAAAAGAGCAGACTGCAGGTGGAAATGACCTAATAGTAGTCTTTAAAATTATGGAGGATTTTGTAAAATTTGGGAAAAGAATAGACACAAAGGGAATGTTTCTGCAGTAGGTGAAAGTAAAAGCAGAGATTATCATGATATATAAAAATATATAACGTATACAAGAGCAAAACAAGAGATTAGACATAACACTATAATCACAAGACATAGCAGTGGATGTAGGCTACTCAGTCCATCAACTTTGCTCTGCACTTAATGATATCACTGATCTGATAATCTTGAACTCTACTTTGATGCCTTTTCCCTGTAACTCTTGATTCACTTACTGATTAACAATCAGTGTACTGGAGACTTCAACATACATAACAACCCAGCCATGACAGTCCCCTATGATAAAGAATTCCATAGTTATCAGTAACACAGATATAGTTATCAAGAGATCAAACAGGAAATTCAGAAATGTTTCTTTAAATCCAGGGAAGATCAGAACATTAGACATAGAGATGGCTGAGGTGGGTAGTATCACTGCATTTAGCGAACAAAGTGAATGAAACAGGAGAGGTCATGTGCTGGACTCGCCAGTTTGAACTGTATGTTCCATGACACCACCTTACACCAGACCTGCTGAAGGTAAGACTGCTCAGACAGGTAGCCAGGTAGCCAGAGTGTAATAGCAAGGGAATAAGTTAAGGGTGATTTATATGGATAGTTGAGAGAGTGGCTGTTTGGGCTGGCTGTTAGTTCTTGCAGAATTCTTAACAATTCCTACACTTGTCACAGTTCCTATTAACATAAATATTATTTAATTGAAGTGGCTCAGATGCATCAGTGAAAATAGGAGAAATTACCAATGCTATATTCTTTGCCCGAGGCCCACAGAAAATGTACTGCTGTTCGTCAATGGGAAAAAGTAACCTTTGATTTTCCACAGGGCACCTATTGACACTGAAATTTGTGGTAGGATAATTAGGTGACAAACTTTGCCTTAAATTGCCATGCACTGTGGCAAACAAAAAGGTTTAATTGGGATATCTTTCCACAGATTTCATTTTAGGGCTAAAAGTTTTACATTGCAATGAGTCAAAAACATTTTGCACACACAGAGATTTGGTCTTCTCAGAATTGTCTTTAATTATAGGATTCCGCTCTACACAGGATGCTATTTGATGGGTAACTGCACTATTCAAAGACCTGGACCCAACGGTTAGACACAGGTTTCAAAGTGCATATGGCTTTATCTTTTTCTGAACCACAAAGTTCCAATCCACTGTATGTTAATATAATCTTGTAAAAATTGCAACTTTCAATTTTACAAAGTTAAAAATCCCACAACATGAAGTTATAGTTCAACAGGTTTATTTGGAAGCACTAGCTTTCGGAGCGCTGCACCTGATGGAGGAGCGACACTCCAAAAGCTAGTGCTTCCAATTAAACCTGTTGGACTACAACCTGGTGTTGAGTGATTTTTAATTTTGTACACCCCTGTCCAACACTGGCATCTCCAAATCATTCAATTTTACAGAAAGTGTGGCCTTTTCTTAAAAACAATTAGTCTGTTTATTTCACATGAGGGCATGTTGCTTTGGGATTTTCAATTGTTACGTTTATCCCATGAAAAGGAACAGCAGGGAAAATTTATTTCCAGAAGCAAGATACAAATTAGCATTCAGTCGGGATGAACAAATTGGCACAAGATCAACAAGGTTAAAGAGGTACGATGCCAAGCAGATATGGGGACAACTATGAGACGGGAGGCAGTCAATACAGGATTGAGGGTGTTGCCCTTGAATGCATATGGTCCAAGAAACAAGGGAAATGAGCTTCTAGCGTAGACTAAACTTGGCAGGTATGATATTGTGGATATCACAAAACTTGCTGCAAGGGGATGCCTGTCAATTTGAAGGACAGGTAGTTTTGAGGAAGTGGGGAGGCTGCAAAAGGAATTGGACAGGCTAAGAGATTGGCAAAGAGTGCCAGATAAAATACAGTGTGGAAAAATGTGAGGTTATGCACATTGGTAGGAAAACTAGAGGTGTAGACTATTTTCTAAATGGGGAAAGGCTTTGGAAATCTGAAGCACAAAGAGGTTTAGGATCTTTGTTCAGGATTCTCTTAAGGTTAACATGTAGGTTCAGTTGGCAATTAGGAAGGCAAATGCAATGTTAGCATGAATTTCAAGAGGGCTAGAATACAAAAGCAGAGATGCACAGCTGAGGTTATACATGGCTCTGGTCAGATGGCATTTGGAATATTGAGAGCAGTTTTGGGCCCCATATCTAAGGAAGGATGTGCAGGAATTGGAGGAGGTCCAGAGGAGGTTTACAAGAATGATCTGGCAATAAAAGGCTTGCTGTATGAGGAGCCGTTGAGGACTCTGGATCTGTACTTGATGGAGTTCAGAAAGGTGAGGTGGGGAGGGTGGGGGTGTGGGGGGGTTGGAATCTGATCAAAACTTACAGGGTACTGTCAGGCCTAGACGGAGCAGATGTAGAGAAGATCTTTCCACTAATAGGAGAGACTAAAACCTCAGGGCACACCCTTAGAGTGAAGGGATGACCCTTCACAAATGAGATGTGGAGGAATTTCTTTAGCCAGAGGGTGGTGAATCTATGGAAATCATCTGTGGAGGCAAAGTCATTAAGTTTTTAAGACAGAGATGGATAGGTTCTTGATTGGTAAGGGGATTAAGGATTATGAGGAGAGGAAGAGAGAATGAGCTTGAGAAACATTATCAACCATGATTGAATGGCCGTGCAGACTCAATGGACTGAATGGCCGAATTCAGCTCCTATATGTTATGGTCATCATTGTAATACCTAAACTAGAGCACCTCATCACACTAGGACTTGGAGGTACCAGTTTTGGACTGGGGTGGACAAAGTAAAAAATCTGGTGTTGTGTGATTTTTAATTTCATCACATTAATTTAGTGTATTTCCTGCCTCCAAGTTCACTGTCTGAGGGTCACAGCAATCCATTGGAGCCAGTTGTGTCCAAGTAGGGAGCACATTCACTCATATTAAACAAGTGACTGAGTTCACTGAACACCCAGTAAAGGACGCTTCAGGGGGCTCTGATATTGGAGGCATAATGCAATCTTCAGTCTGGAAAGGGTTAAAGTCTTGGCTCACAAATATGAAGTGATGCAAAATATCTCATCTGATTTTTCTCCTCTGCAAAATCTGGCAAATGCCATCACTTTAAAGGTTCCACATAGATGTCTGATTATTCTTCAAACAACATCAGCAAACAGATGGAGGCTAAAACCAAAGCAAACAAATGCTGGGAGCCTTCATTACATGAATGTGTGCCAAGGATCCAGCAAATGAAAAGGCATTTCCAACCAGTAAAAAAGTTTGCTCACTTACAACTTTTTCTACCAACCCAAGCAGTTGTTTTATCCAGGGAAATATAAAGTAGTGAAATTACCGTGTGCAAAAATGAAATCAGTGGAAAGTGAGGGCTGTTTGGCTGAGAATTATAGTTGCGGGCGAGATTAGATGCGCTGAATGCCCCGGGGCTGAGCAAAATAAAGAGCTTTTAAATGGAGTGTAGTGTTCATAGCTCGCAGTCATTTCAAATAAATAAATCTTTAGTAATTTAGGCTGTAAATTGCAGTTTAAATTTTTCCTGCCTGTATATTCTGTAAGTTTTGTCATTACTGGTGTGAATATAGTCTCCTGCCAAGAATGCTTCATAGTCTTTAACTATTACATTAAGCATCTGCTGCTGCCATTTATGGATCAGATAACATTTTACTCTTGAGATATTTGATTTTATTACCTTCTAGGGAGTGAGCCAAACAAGTGTTCCTATTGATTTGTACATTAAATATATTAGTAATAAAACAACATCTCTGTAAACAAATTGTAAAATCAATAGTAATTGTTACCAAAATATCACAAGTACTTGAATTACAATTAAGGCTATTGTGTCGAGAGCCTTTCAGCACCTTTAAAGTGTCGATATCAGAGGAACAAATGTGCCAACTGGGCTGGGCAATGCAGCATCAAGTTTAATTTTATTTTACAGAGACTTTTATTTCACTCTAAATAAATGTATTCAGTTCATTAAAGCAAGCACATTATAAAACAGCATACTTATTCATAAGCACCAACCAAATTTGTTTGTGGTAAATCTTCCCTGTCCACGCAAGCTCTTGGCAAATGATCAGCGGCAGTTGCGTTGACCAAATTATCGCTGCCCTGTGCACCCAAAGGTTTTGCTTTGCAAAATTAAAGTGGATGTACACATATTTCTAAAAGGCTGGACTATATTGACACAATGCATCTTTCTGAATATATCCCAACCAGAAGGAGAACAGAAATTTTCATTATGACAAACAAAAACGTGGATGTAAGATCCATAGCTTGAAGCCTTCTCTCACCAGTTGTTCGCTTTTAACCATACGTTGTTTCCAATTATCAGTCTCCTTTTAGAAAGGCTGCATGGCTGACACCTGTTGCAAGCTCAGTGTGACCTACATGTGACAATATAAAGACACAACTTTTTAGGGGAATGAGCCAAGTGGGTTCGTCATTGTGAATAAACAGGCACTCTAGCTCCATGATGTGCTTGTCATCATCAATATAACTTTCCTTTAAAAGCTACTTTGCTTGGTTATATATTAACAAAAAGAGCATCCTCTCAAAAAAATGTCAAGGGTCAGACTGCAAACATGACCCCAAGCTGTTGGTGGCTTGTCACATTAATTCTGCACCTTGTCTTATGCTGACATTTCTATCCTCAGCTACTGCATGTTTCCAGTGAAACTCAATGCCAGTGCTAAGCACAGCACTTCATCTTTCAACCAAACACTTAATAGTCTTCTAGACTCAACATTGAGTTCAACAATTTGAGGCTATAAACCCTGGTTGCTTTTTCCTCTACTTTGCGTTTATTCTTTTTATTTATTCAGCTGATAACTCACCTCCTCCAGGAACAGCTTTTATTTCTTTTCTTGACCCATTTCCATTCCCTCTAACTCTGGCAGACTAATCCTTGTGCCGTTCAAACTCTCCTGACTTCCACTTTTGCTTTGCCACCCCTTGTTCAAAATGTATGACATCTCTCATTTTACCAGTTAGATTAGATTACATTACAGTGTGGAAACAGGCCCTTCGGCCCAACAAGTCCACACCGACCCGCCGAAGCGCAACTCACCCATTCCCCTACATTTACCCCTTACCTGACACTACGGGCAATTTAGCATGGCCAATTCACCTGATCTGCACATCTTTAGACGGTGGGAGGAAACCGGAGCACCCAGAGGAAACCCACGCAGACACGGGGAGAACGTGCAAACTCCACACAGTCAGTCGCCTAAGGCGGGAATTGAACCCGGGTCTCAGGCGCTGTGAGGCAGCAGAGCTAACCACTGTGCCACCGTGCCACCCAGTTCTGATGAAAGGTCACAAAAAAGTAGCAACTCTGTTTCTGTCTACAGATGCTGAGTATTTCCAGCATCTTCAGTTTTAACATTAAACATCCTGCACTTGCCTAATTATAATATTGATCAAAGCAAATTTTCAATGAGTCAAACTCTTAGGTGGTCTGGTGCCATAGTGGATATCATCTATACCCCTGAGCCAGAAGATCTGGGTTCAAATCCAACTGCAGGACTTGATGGCCACAAAAGAAAAAAATCATAATGTGGAAAACAAGTTGATTATCAATTTGTACAATCTTCCCACACAAGTGCCTCGCTTATGCAGGTAGGCAGAGGTGGGTACTGCAGATGCTGGAGATTAGAGTCAAGATTGGACTGGTTCTGGAGATCTGAAATAAAAGTGGAAAATGCTGCAATCTCCTCAGCAAGTTCTGTGCAGAGAGAAAATTCGAGTTAATGTTAAGTCCTGTATGAATCTTTTTCAGAACTCCAGAAGAAAATAGTTATGGAAGCATCTGCTTTGTCTGCCACTAGACAGAGATAGAAGTGTCCTGTGGTATGTTTCAGACAAAGCCTGAATTTTGTTATTACATTTTACATAGTTCAATTTTCAATAGGAAAAAGGAATTAAATAGGAAAACTAATGAACAGCACAAGGATTGGAGGGACATTTGCAGAAAATGGCTCTCATTGAGGAAAGTAATAAGAGAATTAAAATTGAAATTTTGGCATCCTGAGAAAAGTATGAATTTACCTGATCAAATAACATGGACATGAAGATCTATGATAGCAGTTATTGTGAGGAAAATGTCAGTCGGTCATTTCAGGAGAAAAAAAATGTTTATCCAATCAGTGTATGCCCATAAAGCTTCAGGACCTGTTCCATGATTGACAGAAGGATCAGTAACACAAGGTATAAGCAGCAGGAAAGCTTTGGAACTTCAGAGGAGCATACACAGAGTGACACTAATTAAATATTACTCCCTGTTACTTGACTGAAAATAGTTTCTCATCATAGAGAGGCTATTACGCATCTTTGGAGCAGACAGGACTTGTACCCAGGCCTCCTAGCTCAAATGTAGTGACACTACCACCATTCACAAGCACTCTGCTACTTTATTTAACTTCTGCATTCAAATAAGCCGCAGGTGCATTATGCGAGTTACACAATATAGCAGAACTCAGGCGCTCAATAGCATTCAAAGTAACCTATATGATGGAAATTATTTGGATGCATTTGTAATGTATAATTGTTGACTTTAAAACTATCTTTAGCATTTGCTTCAGAATGCAAGTTATGATGCATTTACTCAAAATAAATGTTCCTCTTCAAACTGAGTGCTTTGAGAACCAACATTAACATTTAGAAGGACTTAGCAAAATTTGTTTTGTTAAGTTAATATTTTTAATAATTACTGGTTATCGATTGACAGCTTAAAATAGTTAAGCAATGTTTTGGGTTAATTTTGTCGTGGATGCTTTTATTTATCTGTGGTCATTGTTTTTCCAACCTGTCAGTTGACAATCAAGTATGTGAGCAAATCAGCGTGGCTAACTGAATAGACAGCAGTTATTTATGCCAATCTGAATGAATCTGCAGAGACATATCAAATCTAATATATTCAAGTATGATGGACAAGCTCTGGGCATCGTTCCCTGTAAACACACAGTATACACAGTATTTTTAATTGTATGCTTTGGCGTTCAGGATGCTTTAGTTGTGAAACAGTTCTTCAATCGGAACTTTAAAAAGTTCAGTTATTATATACTTCCAGTGATCAACTATTTCACTGCTCAATGAAATTAGGATGCAAAGGACAAAGGGTTCCCTAAACAACACTGACATTGGGAACCAAATAGGTATAGTGTTAAAAAGACTTGCACCATTATGGAGATTCATTCATCCTTGAGATTCCCAAAAACACTTAAAAAGAATTAAGTGCTTTTGAAGTTTGGTCACTTTGCAATATAGAAAACACAGCATTCAATCCACACCCAGTAAGGTCACTCAAACAGCAATGGAATAATGCCTGGATGGCCTGACTTTGGGTGTTGGCTGGGAGATATATATTGGCTGGGACACTAAGAATATCTCCCTTGTTGAAAATTATGTTTCATGATTAGTGAGGAAATGTATGCATTCTACTGGAAGATGTGAGAGATAATTAGCAATTACTGTCATTATTGACATTGATGAAAATAAAAGCCACTTCAGTGTTTTTGGTGCAAGGAGGCAATTTTCCAGTTACTGTAATAAGGTATTATAAAGGGTTAAGATTGCCAATATATTCAAAATTGTGATTACCCAAGTCATGTCACCCCGGACCACTGTGATGCCTTCCTCATGGCAAAGCTGAAGTGAAAGAATGCATCAAAGCACAAAAGTCTTCTCTGAAGATGGTGTGTGTCCTATGGTACTGTCATAGATCTCACCTTTTACCTTGCTGCTGTTCACCTAAGTAACCACACCAGAATGGTAACATCTAGCAAACTTCTTAGCACTGACCACGGGAGCAGGATTTCCACAACTGTTGCTCAACATGTCTCCATTTGGCTGTATCTCAAATCCTGGAAAATCAAAGGTCTGTTAATCAAACTCTGTGGTTCACCCTTTGAGAAAAGAGTCAGACATAAAGTAGTTGGAAGATTGTAATACTCTACTTCTTGGCATTGCAGCAATAAATTGGTATTTTATTTCTGACACATTAATAAAAGACAAGCTACAGATATGAATGACCTCCTTCTGTGGTTTACCAATTCTAATTTTGTGATGTCCTTATTTGAGTTTTGTGTGCTTAAAAGAAAATGTTTATGAATACTGGATTTTTCCTTGATGCTTGAAATCAGATTTAGACAAGCACTAAACTGTAGTTATGATCACCTGTAAAGTGTTCATTCCAAAATACAAATTAATTAATTATTGAATGACCTATTGGAAAGATGTTGTGAAATTTGAAAGCGTTCAGAAAAGATTTACAAGGATGTTGCCAGGGTTGGAGGATTTGAGCTATAGGGAGAGGCTGAACAGGCTGGGGCTGTTTTCCCTGGAGCGTCGGAGGCTGAGGGGTGACCTTATAGAGGTTTACAAAATTATGAGGGGCATGGATAGGATAAATAGACAAAGTCTTTTCCCTGGGGTCGGGGAGTCCAGAACTAGAGGGCATAGGTTTAGGGTGAGAGGAAAGATATAAAAGAGACCTAAGGGGCAACTTTTTCACGCAGAGGGTGGTACATGTATGGAATGAGCTGCCAGAGGATGTGGTGGAGGCTGGTCCAATTGCAACATTCAAGAGGCATTTGGATGGGTATATGAATAGGGAGGGTTTGGAGGGATATGGGCCGGGTGCTGGAAGGTGGGACTAGATTGGGTTGGGATATCTGGTTGGCATGGACGGGTTGGACCGAAGGGTCTGTTTCCATGCTATACATCTCTATGACTTTCTGCGTACATGTTCAAAGTTGACCAAAACTGTGATAGTTCTTTATAATTTCTGAATATTTGCATCTCTTTTTAGTGGGAAATGTGAAAGAAGATCAGCTCATGGTAAATATCTGCAGTATTGTGAATTCCACAGCAAGTTGAGTCAGCTAATGTGATTACCTTACCTGTGATAGTACAATAGTCTGCAGCTGTCATCATCCCAAAAATCTCTGAAAACAAACTTATTTTAATTCCTTGAGTGACTCCATAATGCAATCATGTTTTCTACTGTTTTACAACAACACCATATTGATAAATTCAAAATGTTTTGTAAGAATGTATGCTTAGTTGACATGGCACTTTCAACATTAGTACACTTTTGCTACTGTTCTAACCAATTTGACGTCATCAGATATTCCAAATGGAAGATAAGGAGAAGTGTGTAATACTGTTTAAATGGCACGTTTTGTATTTTTGTAATACTGAGACTTCCGGTATCAATGTTCACAGCAAGTTGAATTACATTTAGTATTATGCATTGCATGAAGGTCGAGATATATTCGTTTAAGGGGCAAAGTCTAATTGCTCTGAAATGAATCATGGGCTATGGCACAGAGAATTTAGTTGTTTAGTCAGGAAACAATGAAGATTGAAATGTGCCAATCAGTTTAAGGCTTCCACCAAAATTTCTTGATTTTTTTTCCAGGTGTAAGAAGAATACCTGCATGTGCTGACATACCAATTTAGACAAACTAGCATGAACGCATCACACCTTGCCACTTTGCTCCGTAGTTTATTTAATCTCACCTATCGAAGTTGCCATAGAAATAGCCATGCAAATTCCTTTTGTGGAAAACAAATGTTAACATTCACCAAACAATTACACTCTTCCCTAATGACTCAATTTTAAAAAACGTGTGTTTTTTTTATTGTGTTTTTCATGACCACCCAATATTTCAAAGTATTTTACAGTCACTGAAATACTTATGAAATGTATTTCACCATCATAACGTACAATATGCAGCAGCTTATTTCACACAGCAAATTCCCCCAAACAGCAATGTGCAAATGACAAAATAATCTGTTTTTGTAATGTTGATTGGCAGACAAACTTTGGTCATACAGTGGAGATAATACCACTGTCCGGCTTTGAAATACCACAGTGGGGATTTTTTTATGTCCACTGGAACAAGCAGCTGCGGCTTGATCTAACATCTCATCTGAAAGATGGTACCTCCTGCACTGCAGCACACTCTCAGTACTGCATTGAAGCGTGAGTCTTGATTTCTCTGCTGAAAGTACTGACTTTCAATGTGAACTTATTAAAATAAG